>NW_027285057.1:0-231969 GCF_040894005.1 Engystomops pustulosus
ACACTGCTCCTGGTATATACTGCCCCCCCCCATGTACACTGCTCCTGGTATATACTGCCCCCCCATGTACACTGCTCCTGGTATATACTCCCCCCCCCCCATGTACACTGCTCCTGGTATATACTGCCCCCCCCATGTACACTGCTCCCTGGTATATACTGCCCCCCCCCATGTACACTGCTCCTGGTATATACTGCCCCCCCCCATGTACACTGCTCCTGGTATATACTGCCCCCCCATGTACACTGCTCCTGGTATATACTGCCCCCCCCATGTACACTGCTCCTGGTATATACTGCCCCCCCCCCATGTACACTGCTCCTGGTATATACTGCCCCCCATGTACACTGCTCCTGGTATATACTGCCCCCCCCATGTACACTGCTCCTGGTATATACTGCCCCCCCCATGTACACTGCTCCTGGTATATACTGCCCCCCCCATATACACTGCTCCTGGTATACACTCCCCCCGGATATGAGACCTGGGGGCAGATGATGTTGCGGAGGGGCTGGGGCACAGGGTAGACTCTTCATGAGGAGAGGACATTGTGGTAAATGCTGAACATCTCGGGGCCTCGGCCAGGAAGGTGAAGCTCGGGCGCACGTCATGGCTCTTCCAGATGGACGATGACCCGAAGCTGCTGCTGGTTACACGGGGGGGGGGGGGGGGCAAGGTCCATGTTCTGGAGGGTCATCACAAAGCCCGGATCTCCATCCTATGGACAGCGAGCGGCTACAAACCTCAGCATCACCAGAACCGTCAGGAGCCCAAATCCCTACCGAATATTGTGAGGGATCCAGAACGTGTGACCCAACTCATGTCCTGAGGCCAAATACGAACGAAATGCGAGGAAACTTGTGACGTTCCGGGAAGTTATAAGATGCCTCCTCCTCCTTGTGTCTTGTGGCTCCCGATTCCCTCCTGATTCCATGTATGTGGATGTGTACTCAGATATTTGTAGGATTCAGGGTGATGCCGTTGTGTCCTCCATAGTGATGGACCTGATGACGGTCAGCGAGTCCCGGCACATGAGCAGCACGATGGAGAAGATCCGCTCCGAGATGCTGGTGGTAAATGACGTTTACTTCCTGGCCACGCTCCGTCTTCCCTCCAAGGTTGGGGGCGTCCTGTTTGGATTTTACTCTAAGAAGGACAACACCAAGTGGCTGGAGGCGTCTATTGTGGGGAAAGTCAACAAAGGTGAGATGTGCTGAGGGTAGAGGATGAGGGTGCGGAGCTTCCGAGGGTGGGATGAGGGGTGCGGAGCTTCCGAGGGGTGGGATGAGGGGTGCGTAGCTTCCGAGGGGTGGGATGAGGGGTGCGTAGCTTCCGAGGGGTGGGATGCGGCGGAGCATTGGAGGGTAGAGGACGAGGGGCGGCGGGGCATCGGAGGGTAGAGGACGAGGGGGCGGCGGGGCATCGGAGGGTAGAGACGAGGGGGCGGCGGGGCATCGGAGGGTAGAGGACGAGGGGGCGGCGGGGCATCGGAGGGTAGAGACGAGGGGGCGGCGGGGCATCGGAGGGTAGAGGACGAGGGGGCGGCGGGGCATCGGAGGTAGAGGACGAGGGGGCGGCGGGGCATCGGAGGGTAGAGGACGAGGGGCGGCGGGGCATCGGAGGGTAGAGGACGAGGGGCGGCGGGGCATCGGAGGGTAGAGGACGAGGGGGCGGCGGGGCATCGGAGGGTAGAGGACGAGGGGGCGCGGGGCATCGGAGGTAGAGGACGAGGGGGCGGCGGGGCATCGGAGGGTAGAGGACGAGGGGGCGGCGGGGCATCGGAGGGTAGAGGACGAGGGGGCGGCGGGGCATCGGAGGGTAGAGGACGAGGGGGCGGCGGGGCATCGGAGGGTAGAGGACGAGGGGGCGGCGGGGCATCGGAGGGTAGAGGACGAGGGGGCGGCGGGGCATCGGAGGGTAGAGGACGAGGGGGCGGCGGGGCATCGGAGGGTAGAGGACGAGGGGGCGGCGGGGCATCGGAGGGTAGAGGACGAGGGGGCGGCGGAGCATCGGAGGGTAGAGGCTGAGGGGTCGGAGGAGCATCGGAGGGTAGAGGCTGAGGGGTCGGCGGAGCATCGGAGGGTAGAGGCTGAGGGGTCGGCGGAGCATCGGAGGGTAGAGGCTGAGGGGTCGGCGGAGCATCGGAGGGTAGAGGCTGAGGGGTCGGAGGGGCATCGGAGGGTAGAGGCTGAGGGGTCGGCGGGGCATCGGAGGGTAGAGGCTGAGGGGGTGGCGGGGCATCGGAGGGTAGAGGCTGAGGGGGTGGCGGAGTATCGGAGGGTAGAGGACGAGGGGGCGGAGGAGCATCGGAGGGTAGAGGACGAGGGGGCGGAGGAGCATCGGAGGGTAGAGGACGAGGGGGCGGGAGGAGCATCGGAGGGTAGAGGATGAGGGGTGGTGTAGAAGGCTTGGCCCTGTGGGTTGAGTACCAGGATGACCTGTCGCGGTGGATGTTTTGCAGTCCTGGTGCGCTACATGCGGGAGGACTCCAAGGTCCACTCTGTGAGCTTACAGAACGCCAACCTGTCTGATGGAAACCCTCACACGGTGATCCTGCGGCTGAGCGGCCTCCGGGGGGACACCCTGAGTCTGGAGCTCTATGTGGACTGTAAGCAGGTGGACACCAGCCTGGGCCTCCCGGAGATGATGATCATCCCACAGTTTGAGGTGGAGTCTGGAGAGATCCGCTCCGGGCACAAGGCGTACCAGAGGCTGCAGGTACAGGGTGCAGGGACAGACTACAAAACTCAAATTCTCAAGTTTCAATTCTTCACAAGTTTCCAGATTTCCGCTTGCTGGCAGTGAATGCATCCAGTTGGGGCTTTGCATTCTGATCTGGCTGGGATCTGGCTCCCTGCTCCTCGCTTTCCTGGACTCCCATTCCTTTTTTCTCCTGGGGATCTGGGTGCCATTCTTCCTCTGTCTCGGCTTCTAAACTCTCCTTTCCCAGGGGTCCTGCTTTCTGCCCTCCCAATTCTCTTCTGCCCTGAAGACAATCTTGCAATTCTGCATTTGTCCTGGGACTCCAGCAGTCCTCTTCCTCCTCTTTCCTGAGGGCTCCGCCTTTCCTCTTCCTCCTCTTTCCTGAGGGCTCCGCCTTTCCTCTTCCTCCTCTTCCCTGGGGAAGCTCCGCCTTTCCTCTTCCTCCTCTTTCCTGGGGAAGCTCCGCCTTTCCTCTTCCTCCTCTTTCCTGGGGAGGCTCCGCCTTTCCTCTTCCTCCTCTTTCCTTGCGAGGCTCAGCCTTTCCTTCTTCTTCTCTCTGGAGACGCTCTGCCTTTTCTCTTCCTCCGTCTCCTCTCTGGGGACGCTCCGCCTCTCCTCTTCCTCCCTCTCCTCGCTGGGGACGCTCCGCCTCTCCTCTTCCTCCCTCTCCTCGCTGGGGACGCTCCGCCTCTCCTCTTCCTCCCTCTCCTCGCTGGGGACGCTCCGCCTCTCCTCTTCCTCCCTCTCCTCGCTGGGGACGCTCCGCCTCTCCTCTTCCTCCCTCTCCTCTCTGGGGACGCTCCGCCTCTCCTCTTCCTCCCTCTCCTCTCTGGGGACGCTCCACCTCTCCTCTTCCTCCCTCTCCTCTCTGGGGACGCTCCGCCTCTCCTCTTCCTCCCTCTCCTCTCTGGGGACGCTCCGCCTCTCCTCTTCCTCCCTCTCCTCTCTGGGGACGCTCCGCCTCTCCTCTTCCTCCCTCTCCTCTCTGGGGACGCTCCGCCTCTCCTCTTCCTCCCTCTCCTCTCTGGGGACGCTCCGCCTCTCCTCTTCCTCCCTCTCCTCTCTGGGGACGCTCCGCCTCTCCTCTTCCTCCCTCTCCTCTCTGGGGACGCTCCGCCTCTCCTCTTCCTCCCTCTCCTCTCTGGGGACGCTCCGCCTCTCCTCTTCCTCCCTCTCCTCTCTGGGGACGCTCCGCCTCTCCTCTTCCTCCCTCTCCTCTCTGGGGACGCTCCGCCTCTCCTCTTCCTCCCTCTCCTCTCTGGGGACGCTCCGCCTCTCCTCTTCCTCCCTCTCCTCTCTGGGGACGCTCCGCCTCTCCTCTTCCTCCCTCTCCTCTCTGGGGACGCTCCGCCTCTCCTCTTCCTCCCTCTCCTCTCTGGGGACGCTCCGCCTCTCCTCTTCCTCCCTCTCCTCTCTGGGGACGCTCCGCCTCTCCTCTTCCTCCCTCTCCTCGCTGGGGACGCTCCGCCTCTCCTCTTCCTCCCTCTCCTCGCTGGGGACGCTCCGCCTCTCCTCTTCCTCCCTCTCCTCGCTGGGGACGCTCCGCCTCTCCTCTTCCTCCCTCTCCTCGCTGGGGACGCTCCGCCTCTCCTCTTCCTCCCTCTCCTCGCTGGGGACGCTCCGCCTCTCCTCTTCCTCCCTCTCCTCGCTGGGGACGCTCCGCCTCTCCTCTTCCTCCCTCTCCTCGCTGGGGACGCTCCGCCTCTCCTCTTCCTCCCTCTCCTCGCTGGGGACGCTCCGCCTCTCCTCTTCCTCCCTCGCCTCTCTGGGGACGCTCCGCCTCTCCTCTTCCTCCGTCTCCTCGCTGGGGACGCTCCGCCTCTCCTCTTCCTCCCTCTCCTCGCTGGGGACGCTCCGCCTCTCCTCTTCCTCCCCTCTCCTCGCTGGGGACGCTCCGCCTCTCTCTTCCTCCCTCTCCTCGCTGGGGACGCTCCGCCTCTCCTCTTCCTCCCTCTCCTCGCTGGGGACGCTCCGCCTCTCCTCTTCCTCCCTCTCCTCGCTGGGGACGCTCCCGCCTCTCCTCTTCCTCCCTCTCCTCGCTGGGGACGCTCCGCCTCTCCTCTTCCTCCCTCTCCTCGCTGGGGACGCTCCGCCTCTCCTCTTCCTCCCTCTCCTCGCTGGGGACGCTCCGCCTCTCCTCTTCCTCCCTCTCCTCGCTGGGGACGCTCCGCCTCTCCTCTTCCTCCCTCTCCTCGCTGGGGACGCTCCGCCTCTCCTCTTCCTCCCTCTCCTCGCTGGGGACGCTCCGCCTCTCCTCTTCCTCCCTCTCCTCGCTGGGACGCTCCGCCTCTCCTCTTCCTCCCTCTCCTCGCTGGGGACGCTCCGCCTCTCCTCTTCCTCCCTCTCCTCGCTGGGGACGCTCCGCCTCTCCTCTTCCTCCCTCTCCTCGCTGGGGACGCTCCGCCTCTCCTCTTCCTCCCTCTCCTCGCTGGGGACGCTCCGCCTCTCCTCTTCCTCCCTCTCCTCTCTGGGGACGCTCCGCCTCTCCTCTTCCTCCCTCTCCTCGCTGGGGACGCTCCGCCTCTCCTCTTCCTCCCTCTCCTCGCTGGGGACGCTCCGCCTCTCCTCTTCCTCCGTCTCCTCTCAGAGGTCCACCTTCCTGATCTTTACCTGTGCATTTCTTTTCCTTCTGTCTAGGGTTCGGTGGAGTCCATGAAGTTGGTTCTTGGAGGGTCCCTGAGCAGAGTGGGGGCCCTGAGTGAGTGCCCCTTCCAGGATGATGAGTCCATTCACAATACAGGTAGGTGGAGTGATGGGGTTGGGGGCTGCAGACGTGTGATCCCCCATTAACCTCTCTTCTTGTGTCCCATCTCAGTGAACGGCGTGGTGAACTCCATCTTGGGTGAGTGTGCACTCCTAGCGCTGGCGCTCCCGTGGGTCTCATAGATGTTACACTCTGACTGTCTCTTCTCAGGGGAGCACACCAAGGCGCTGATCACACAGATGACGCTCTTCAATAAGGTCCTGGCCGAGCTGCGGGAGGACATCCGGGACCAGGTGAGGACCCATGGATCAGCCCAGGATGACGCCCAGTAGACTGTGAGGTCTCTGACCAGACTCTGTGTTTATCTCCAGGTGAAGGAGATGTCCCTCATCCGAAACACCATCATGGAGTGCCAGGTGTGCGGTAAGTACACGGTCACCATACAGGGGATCACCCCCATACTATAGGGGACAGATGGAGAGGACCTGTACAATGCCCCTCCTACTATAGGGGACAGATGGAGAGGACCTGTACAATGCCCCTCCTACTATAGGGGACAGATGGAGAGGACCTGTACAATGCCCCTCCTACTCTAGGGGACAGACGGAGAGGACCTGTACAATGCCCCTCCTACTCTAGGGGACTGATGGAGAGGACCTGTACAATGCCCCTCCTACTATAGGGGACAGATGGAGAGGAACTGTACAATGCCCCTCCTACTCTAGGGGACAGATGGAGAGGACCTGTACAATGCCCCTCCTACTCTAGGGGACAGACGGAGAGGACCTGTACAATGCCCCTCCTACTATAGGGGACAGATGGACAGGACCTGTACAATGCCCCTCCTACTCTAGGGGACAGACGGAGAGGACCTGTACAATGCCCCTCCTACTATAGGGGACAGATGGACAGGACCTGTACAATGCCCCTCCTACTCTAGGGGACAGATGGAGAGGACCTGTACAATGCCCCTCCTACTATAGGGGACTGATGGAGAGGACCTGTACAATGCCCCTCCTACTCTAGGGGACTGATGGAGAGGACCTGTACAATGCCCCTCCTACTATAGGGGACAGATGGAGAGGACCTGTACAATGCCCCTCCTACTGTTGGGCACTATTCACAGAGGGCCCTCCCTTATATAGGGTGACTGATGGTGATGATATTGGGGGCATCTCATGGGGTCGTTGTCTCCTCCTCCTCGCGCAGGTTTCCATGAGCATCGCTCTCGCTGTAACCCTAACCCGTGCTTCCAGGGTGTGGACTGTATGGAGACGTACGAGTACCCCGGGTATCGCTGTGGCCCCTGCCCCCCGGGATCCCATGGTAATGGCACACACTGTGCAGACATAGATGAGGTAAGTACCGGAGGTCGGGGGTCTATGGGGTGCTCGGGGACCACGCGCTGACCCCGCTGTCTCCTGCAGTGCTCTCACGCCAACCCCTGCTTCTCCGGCTCCAAATGCATCAACACATCCCCGGGCTTCCGATGTGACGCCTGCCCCCGGGGCTACAAGGGCAACGCCGTGTCTGGGGTGGGCACCGACTATGCCAAGGCCAGCAAGCAGGTGAGCGGAGGGGACAGGACCCCGGGGGGGGGGCAGAGAGAGGACCCTGGGACTGGGGAGGGGGGCAAAGGTAGGACCCCGGTAGTGTAGTGTGGTGTGGGGGGGGGGGGTCTCTGCTGGGGTCTGACATGTGATCTGCTTCCAGGTTTGCACAGACATTGATGAATGTAATGACGGGAACAATGGCGGCTGCGCAGCGAATTCCATATGTACGAATACAGTGGTGAGTGTGGCCCCGCCCCGGCTCCAGGACCCCTCCACACGTCGCCCTCATTGCACCTTCTCTCCTGCAGGGCTCCTACAAGTGCGGCCCCTGTAAGCCGGGATTCACCGGGAATCAGTCCCTGGGATGTGCACCCAAGAAATCGTGTGCCGGCCCGACCTTCAACCCCTGCCACGCCAACGCGCACTGCGTGTTTGAGAGGAACGGGGACGTCACATGTGCCGTGAGTGGGGTCTTCTCATGTACTGGGGGTCTGCAGCCCCTCCACCCCCCTGATACTTTACTCTTTCTCCTCCCAGTGCAACGTGGGCTGGGCAGGAAACGGTTACACGTGCGGCAGAGACACCGACATCGATGGCTACCCGGACGAGCCCATGCCCTGCATCGACAACAACAAGCACTGCCGCCAGGTATGGAGAGACCCCCCCCCCCCTGTGCTCGGCAGCCCCCCGCTCTGTAGACCCCCTGTGCTCGGGAGCCCCCCCTCTCCCCGCACTGTAGACCCCCTGTGCTCGGGAGCCCCCCATTATCTCTTGCCCCCTGTCGTTCAGGATAACTGCAGATTGACCCCAAACTCGGGTCAGGAGGACGCGGACAATGACGGGATCGGGGACCAGTGTGACGAGGACGCGGATGGGGACGGCATTAAGAACGTGGAGGTAAGGAGGCGCTGGGGTGGGGCACACTCAATGCCGGGGGCTTCTGAGGACCCCCACTCACTGCTCCGCCCCTTCTTCTTTCAGGATAATTGCCGCCTCATCCCCAACAAGGACCAGCAGAACTCCGACACCGACTCGTACGGAGACGCCTGCGACAACTGCCCCAACGTCCCCAACAACGACCAGAGGGACACGGACGCCAACGGGGAGGGGGACGCCTGCGACAACGACATTGATGGGGACGGTGAGGGGTCTGCGGGGTCATGGGAGGGGCGTGGGAGGGGCCACGGGGAGGGGTGTGCTGGGGGCCCAGGGGAGGGGCGTGCTGGGGGCCCAGGGGAGGGGCGTGCTGGGGGCCCAGGGGAGGGGCGTGCTGGGGGCCACGGGGAGGGGCGTGCTGGGGGCCACGGGGAGGGGCGTGCTGGGGGCCACGGGGAGGGGCGTGCTGGGGGCCACGGGGAGGGGCGTGCTGGGGGCCACGGGAGGGGCGTGCTGGGGGCCACGGGGAGGGGCGTGCTGGGGGCCACGGGGAGGGGCGTGCTGGGGGCCACGGGGAGGGGCGTGCTGGGGGCCACGGGGAGGGGCGTGCTGGGGGCCACGGGGAGGGGCGTGCTGGGGGCCACGGGGAGGGGCGTGCTGGGGGTCGTGGGAGGGTCATGTGAGAGCCTGAGTGGAGGGGGCAGGTATAACCTATATACACAGCACATACCGCCCTCTCCTGTGTATAGTGTATATATACCGCCCTCTCCTGTGTATAGTGTGTGTATATACCGCCCTCTCCTGTGTATAGTGTGTGTATATACCGCCCTCTCCTGTGTATAGTGTGTGTATATACCGCCCTCTCCTGTGTATAGTGTGTGTATATACCGCCCTCTCCTGTGTATAGTGTGTGTATATACCGCCCCTCTCCTGTGTATAGTGTGTATATACCGCCCTCTCCTGTGTATAGTGTGTATATACCGCCCTCTCCTGTGTATAGTGTGTGTATATACCGCCCTCTCCTGTGTATAGTGTGTGTATATACCGCCCTCTCCTGTGTATAGTGTGTATATACCGCCCTCTCCTGTGTATAGTGTGTATACCGCCCTCTCCTGTGTATAGTGTGTGTATATACCGCCCTCTCCTGTGTATAGTGTGTGTATATACCGCCCTCTCCTGTGTATAGTGTGTATATACCGCCCTCTCCTGTGTATAGTGTGTATATACCGCCCTCTCCTGTGTATAGTGTATATATACCGCCCTCTCCTGTGTATAGTGTATATATACCGCCCTCTCCTGTGTATAGTGTGTGTATATACCGCCCTCTCCTGTGTATAGTGTGTGTATATACCGCCCTCTCCTGTGTATAGTGTGTGTATATACCGCCCTCTCCTGTGTATAGTGTGTGTATATACCGCTCTCTCCTGTGTATAGTGTGTGTATATACCGCCCTCTCCTGTGTATAGTGTGTATATACCGCCCTCTCCTGTGTATAGTGTATATATACCGCCCTCTCCTGTGTATAGTGTGTGTATATACCGCCCTCTCCTGTGTATAGTGTGTGTATATACCGCCCTCTCCTGTGTATAGTGTGTATATACCGCCCTCTCCTGTGTATAGTGTGTATATACCGCCCTCTCCTGTGTATAGTGTGTATATATACCGCCCTCTCCTGTGTATAGTGTGTGTATATACCGCCCTCTCCTGTGTATAGTGTGTGTATATACCGCCCTCTCCTGTGTATAGTGTGTATACCGCCCTCTCCTGTGTATAGTGTGTGTATATACCGCCCTCTCCTGTGTATAGTGTGTGTATATACCGCCCTCTCCTGTGTATAGTGTGTATATACCGCCCTCTCCTGTGTATAGTGTGTATATACCGCCCTCTCCTGTGTATAGTGTGTGTATATACTGCCCTCTCCTGTGTATAGTGTGTATATACCGCCCTCTCCTGTGTATAGTGTGTGTATATACCGCCCTCTCCTGTGTATAGTGTGTGTATATACCGCCCTCTCCTGTGTATAGTGTGTGTATATACCGCCCTCTCCTGTGTATAGTGTATATATACCGCCCTCTCCTGTGTATAGTGTGTATATACCGCCCTCTCCTGTGTATAGTGTGTGTGTATATACCGCCCTCTCCTGTGTATAGTGTGTATATACCGCCCTCTCCTGTGTATAGTGTGTGTATATACCGCCCTCTCCTGTGTATAGTGTGTGTATATACCGCCCTCTCCTGTGTATAGTGTGTATATACCGCCCTCTCCTGTGTATAGTGTGTATATACCGCCCTCTCCTGTGTATAGTGTATATATACCGCCCTCTCCTGTGTATAGTGTGTATATACCGCCCTCTCCTGTGTATAGTGTGTGTATATACCGCCCTCTCCTGTGTATAGTGTATATATACCGCCCTCTCCTGTGTATAGTGTGTATAGACCGCCCTCTCCTGTGTATAGTGTGTGTATATACCGCCCTCTCCTGTGTATAGTGTGTGTATATACCGCCCTCTCCTGTGTATAGTGTATGTATATACCGCCCTCTCCTGTGTATAGTGTGTGTATATACCGCCCTCTCCTGTGTATAGTGTATATATACCGCCCTCTCCTGTGTATAGTGTGTGTATATACCGCCCTCTCCTGTGTATAGTGTGTGTATATACCGCCCTCTCCTGTGTATAGTGTGTGTATATACCGCCCTCTCCTGTGTATAGTGTGTATATATACCGCCCTCTCCTGTGTATAGTGTATATATACCGCCCTCTCCTGTGTATAGTGTGTGTATATACCGCCCTCTCCTGTGTATAGTGTGTGTATATACCGCCCTCTCCTGTGTATAGTGTGTGTATATACCGCCCTCTCCTGTGTATAGTGTGTGTATATACCGCCCTCTCCTGTGTATAGTGTGTGTATATACCGCCCTCTCCTGTGTATAGTGTGTGTATATACCGCCCTCTCCTGTGTATAGTGTGTATATACCGCCCTCTCCTGTGTATAGTGTGTGTATATACCGCCCTCTCCTGTGTATAGTGTGTATATACCGCCCCTCTCCTGTGTATAGTGTGTATATACCGCCCTCTCCTGTGTATAGTGTGTATACCGCCCTCTCCTGTGTATAGTGTGTATATATACCGCCCCTCTCCTGTGTATAGTGTGTATATACCGCCCTCTCCTGTGTATAGTGTGTATATACCGCCCTCTCCTGTGTATAGTGTGTATATACCGCCCTCTCCTGTGTATAGTGTGTATATACCGCCCTCTCCTGTGTATAGTGTGTATATACTGCCCTCTCCTGTGTATAGTGTGTATATATACCGCCCCTCTCCTGTGTATAGTGTGTATATACCGCCCTCTCCTGTGTATAGTGTGTATATACCGCCCTCTCCTGTGTATAGTGTGTATATACTGCCCTCTCCTGTGTATAGTGTGTATATACCGCCCTCTCCTGTGTATAGTGTGTATATACCGCCCTCTCCTGTGTATAGTGTGTGTATACCGCCCTCTCCTGTGTATAGTGTGTATATACCGCCCTCTCCTGTGTATAGTGTGTGTATATACCGCTCTCTCCTGTGTATAGTGTGTATATACCGCCCCTCTCCTGTGTATAGTGTGTATATACCGCCCTCTCCTGTGTATAGTGTGTGTATACCGCCCTCTCCTGTGTATAGTGTGTATATACCGCCCTCTCCTGTGTATAGTGTGTGTATATACCGCTCTCTCCTGTGTATAGTGTGTATATACCGCCCTCTCCTGTGTATAGTGTGTATATACCGCCCTCTCCTGTGTATAGTGTGTGTATACCGCCCTCTCCTGTGTATAGTGTGTATATACCGCCCTCTCCTGTGTATAGTGTGTGTATATACCGCCCTCTCCTGTGTATAGTGTGTATATACCGCCCCTCTCCTGTGTATAGTGTGTGTATATACCGCCCTCTCCTGTGTATAGTGTGTATATACCGCCCTCTCCTGTGTATAGTGTGTGTATATACCGCCCTCTCCTGTGTATAGTGTGTATATACCGCCCTCTCCTGTGTATAGTGTGTGTATATACCGCCCTCTCCTGTGTATAGTGTGTATATACCGCCCCTCTCCTGTGTATAGTGTGTATATACCGCCCTCTCCTGTGTATAGTGTGTGTATATACTGCCCTCTCCTGTGTATAGTGTGTATATACCGCCCTCTCCTGTGTATAGTGTGTGTATACCGCCCTCTCCTGTGTATAGTGTGTGTATATACCGCCCCTCTCCTGTGTATAGTGTGTATATACCGCCCTCTCCTGTGTATAGTGTATATATACCGCCCTCTCCTGTGTATAGTGTGTGTATATACCGCCCTCTCCTGTGTATAGTGTGTGTATATACCGCCCTCTCCTGTGTATAGTGTGTGTATATACCGCCCTCTCCTGTGTATAGTGTGTATATACCGCCCTCTCCTGTGTATAGTGTGTGTATATACCGCCCTCTCCTGTGTATAGTGTGTGTATATACCGCCCTCTCCTGTGTATAGTGTGTATATACCGCCCCTCTCCTGTGTATAGTGTGTGTATATACCGCCCTCTCCTGTGTATAGTGTGTATATACCGCCCCTCTCCTGTGTATAGTGTGTATATACCGCCCTCTCCTGTGTATAGTGTGTATATACCGCCCTCTCCTGTGTATAGTGTGTATATACTGCCCTCTCCTGTGTATAGTGTGTATATACCGCCCTCTCCTGTGTATAGTGTGTATATACTGCCCTCTCCTGTGTATAGTGTGTATATACCGCCCTCTCCTGTGTATAGTGTGTGTATACCGCCCTCTCCTGTGTATAGTGTGTATATACCGCCCTCTCCTGTGTATAGTGTGTGTATATACCGCTCTCTCCTGTGTATAGTGTGTGTATATACCGCCCTCTCCTGTGTATAGTGTGTATATACCGCCCTCTCCTGTGTATAGTGTGTGTATATACCGCCCTCTCCTGTGTATAGTGTGTGTATATACCGCCCTCTCCTGTGTATAGTGTGTATATACCGCCCTCTCCTGTGTATAGTGTGTGTATATACCGCCCTCTCCTGTGTATAGTGTGTGTATATACCGCTCTCTCCTGTGTATAGTGTGTGTATATACCGCCCTCTCCTGTGTATAGTGTGTATATACCGCCCCTCTCCTGTGTATAGTGTGTATATACCGCCCTCTCCTGTGTATAGTGTATGTATATACCGCCCTCTCCTGTGTATAGTGTGTGTATATACCGCCCTCTCCTGTGTATAGTGTGTATATACCGCCCTCTCCTGTGTATAGTGTGTATATACCGCCCTCTCCTGTGTATAGTGTGTGTATATACCGCCCTCTCCTGTGTATAGTGTGTGTATATACCGCCCTCTCCTGTGTATAGTGTGTGTATATACCGCCCTCTCCTGTGTATAGTGTGTATATACCGCCCTCTCCTGTGTATAGTGTGTATATACCGCCCTCTCCTGTGTATAGTGTGTGTATATACCGCCCTCTCCTGTGTATAGTGTGTATATACCGCCCCTCTCCTGTGTATAGTGTGTGTATATACCGCCCTCTCCTGTGTATAGTGTGTATATACCGCCCCTCTCCTGTGTATAGTGTGTATATACCGCCCTCTCCTGTGTATAGTGTGTGTATATACCGCCCTCTCCTGTGTATAGTGTGTGTATATACCGCCCCTCTCCTGTGTATAGTGTGTGTATATACCGCCCTCTCCTGTGTATAGTGTGTATATACCGCCCTCTCCTGTGTATAGTGTGTATATACCGCCCTCTCCTGTGTATAGTGTGTATATACCGCCCTCTCCTGTGTATAGTGTGTGTATACCGCCCTCTCCTGTGTATAGTGTGTGTATATACCGCCCCTCTCCTGTGTATAGTGTGTGTATATACCGCCCCTCTCCTGTGTATAGTGTGTGTATATACCGCCCTCTCCTGTGTATAGTGTGTATATACCGCCCCTCTCCTGTGTATAGTGTGTATATACCGCCCTCTCCTGTGTATAGTGTGTATATACCGCCCTCTCCTGTGTATAGTGTGTGTATATACCGCCCTCTCCTGTGTATAGTGTGTATATACCGCCCTCTCCTGTGTATAGTGTGTGTATATACTGCCCTCTCCTGTGTATAGTGTGTATATACCGCCCTCTCCTGTGTATAGTGTGTGTATACCGCCCTCTCCTGTGTATAGTGTGTGTATATACCGCCCCTCTCCTGTGTATAGTGTGTATATACCGCCCTCTCCTGTGTATAGTGTGTGTATATACCGCCCTCTCCTGTGTATAGTGTGTGTATATACCGCCCTCTCCTGTGTATAGTGTGTGTATATACTGCCCTCTCCTGTGTATAGTGTGTGTATACCGCCCTCTCCTGTGTATAGTGTGTGTATATACCGCCCCTCTCCTGTGTATAGTGTGTGTATATACCGCTCTCTCCTGTGTATAGTGTGTATATACCGCCCCTCTCCTGTGTATAGTGTGTATATACCGCCCTCTCCTGTGTATAGTGTGTGTATATACTGCCCTCTCCTGTGTATAGTGTGTATATATACCGCCCTCTCCTGTGTATAGTGTGTATATATACCGCCCTCTCCTGTGTATAGTGTGTGTATATACCGCCCTCTCCTGTGTATAGTGTGTGTATATACCGCCCTCTCCTGTGTATAGTGTGTGTATATACCGCCCTCTCCTGTGTATAGTGTGTATATACCGCTCTCTCCTGTGTATAGTGTGTATATACCGCCCTCTCCTGTGTATAGTGTGTGTATATACCGCCCCTCTCCTGTGTATAGTGTGTATATACCGCCCTCTCCTGTGTATAGTGTGTGTATATACTGCCCTCTCCTGTGTATAGTGTGTATATATACCGCCCTCTCCTGTGTATAGTGTGTGTATATACTGCCCTCTCCTGTGTATAGTGTGTATATACCGCCCTCTCCTGTGTATAGTGTGTGTATATACCGCCCTCTCCTGTGTATAGTGTGTATATACCGCCCTCTCCTGTGTATAGTGTGTTTCCGGTCCCCCCCCTGTCTCTCCCGGGTTGTCGGTACCGGACCCTGATCTTTATTCGGGGCAGAACTTGTAGATTTGGCGGCTGATATTTTCCCCTCTGTATCTTCTCTCTCTGTCCAGGAATCCCCAACATGCTGGACAACTGCGCCAAAGTACCAAACCCTCTGCAGACCGACCGAGATCTGGATGGTGTGGGAGATGCCTGCGACAGCTGCCCCGAGACCAGTAACCCCACCCAGGTGCCCCCTGTATACCCCCTATATGCCCCAGTGTATACCCCTCTGTGGCTGCAGTATATACACCTATCCCTCACCCTCCTCTATTTACCTCCCTCTATATATACCCCTCTTTGGCTGTAGTATGTACCCCCCTATACACGCTGTCGTCTTGCCCTCCTCTATATACCCCTCCTACACACCCCTCTGGGACTGTAGTATATACATCTAGTCCCTCGCCCTCTATATACACTCTATTTACTCCTTCTGTGGTGTATATACCCCTCTTTATGCCTCCCCCTATACACCTGTCATCTCTCGCTCCTTTATATACTCCTCTATATATATTGGTATATATAGCCCCTGTATACCCCTCTGTGGCTGTGGTGTATATACCCCCTGTATACCCCTCTGTGGCTGGGGTGTATATAGCCCCTGTATACCCCTCTGTGGCTGGGGTGTATATACCCCCTGTATACCCCTCTGTGGCTGTGGTGTATATACCCCCTGTATACCCCTCTGTGGCTGTGGTGTATATACCCCCTGTATACCCCTCTGTGGCTGTGGTGTATATACCCCCTGTATACCCCTCTGTGGCTGGGGTGTATATACCCCCTGTATACCCCTCTGTGGCTGGGGTGTATATACCCCCTGTATACCCTGTGGCTGTGGTGTATATACCCCTGTATACCCCTCTGTGGCTGTGGTGTATATACCCCCTGTATACCCCTCTGTGGCTGTGGTGTATATACCCCCTGTATACCCCTCTGTGGCTGGGGTGTATATACCCCCTGTATACCCCTCTGTGGCTGGGGTGTATATAGCCCCTGTATACCCCTCTGTGGCTGTGGTGTATATACCCCCTGTATACCCCTCTGTGGCTGTGGTGTATATACCCCCTGTATACCCCTCTGTGGCTGTGGTGTATATACCCCCTGTATACCCCTCTGTGGCTGTGGTGTATATACCCCCTGTATACCCCTCTGTGGCTGGGGTGTATATACCCCCTGTATACCCCTCTGTGGCTGGGGTGTATATACCCCCTGTATATCCCTCTGTGGCTGGGGTGTATATACCCCCTGTATACCCCTCTGTGGCTGTGGTGTATATAGCCCCTGTATACCCCTCTGTGGCTGGGGTGTATATAGCCCCTGTATACCCCTCTGTGGCTGGGGTGTATATACCCCCTGTATACCCTGTGGCTGGGGTGTATATACCCCTGTATACCCCTCTGTGGCTGGGGTGTATATACCCCCTGTATACCCCTCTGTGGCTGGGGTGTATATACCCCCTGTATACCCCTCTGTGGCTGGGGTGTATATACCCCCTGTATACCCCTCTGTGGCTGGGGTGTATATATCCCCTGTATACCCCTCTGTGGCTGGGGTGTATATACCCCCTGTATACCCCTCTGTGGCTGGGGTGTATATACCCCCTGTATACCCCTCTGTGGCTGGGGTGTATATACCCCTGTATACCCCTCTGTGGCTGGGGTGTATATACCCCCTGTATACCCCTCTGTGGCTGTGGTGTATATACCCCCTGTATACCCCTCTGTGGCTGTGGTGTATATAACCCCTGTATACCCCTCTGTGGCTGTGGTGTATATACCCCCTGTATACCCCTCTGTGGCTGGGGTGTATATACCCCCTGTATACCCCTCTGTGGCTGGGGTGTATATAGCCCCTGTATACCCCTCTGTGGCTGGGGTGTATATAGCCCCTGTATACCCCTCTGTGGCTGGGGTGTATATACCCCCTGTATACCCCTCTGTGGCTGGGGTGTATATACCCCCTGTATACCCCTCTGTGGCTGGGGTGTATATAGCCCCTGTATACCCCTCTGTGGCTGGGGTGTATATAGCCCCTGTATACCCCTCTGTGGCTGGGGTGTATATAGCCCCTGTATACCCCTCTGTGGCTGGGGTGTATATACCCCCTGTATACCCCTCTGTGGCTGTGGTGTATATACCCCCTGTATACCCCTCTGTGGCTGTGGTTTATATATCCCCTGTATACCCCTCTGTGGCTGTGGTGTATATACATCTGTATACCCCTCTGTGGCTGGGGTGTATATACCCCCTGTATACCCCTCTGTGGCTGTGGTGTATATACCCCCTGTATACCCCTCTGTGGCTGTGGTGTATATACCCCCTGTATACCCCTCTGTGGCTGTGGTGTATATACCCCCTGTATACCCCTCTGTGGCTGTGGTGTATATACCCCCTGTATACCCCTCTGTGGCTGGGGTGTATATACCCCCTGTATACCCCTCTGTGGCTGTGGTGTATATACCCCCTGTATACCCCTCTGTGGCTGTGGTGTATATACCCCCTGTATACCCCTCTGTGGCTGGGGTGTATATAGCCCCTGTATACCCCTCTGTGGCTGGGGTGTATATAGCCCCTGTATACCCCTCTGTGGCTGGGGTGTATATAGCCCCTGTATACCCCTCTGTGGCTGTGGTGTATATAGCCCCTGTATACCCCTCTGTGGCTGTGGTGTATATAGCCCCTGTATACCCCTCTGTGGCTGGGGTGTATATACCCCCTGTATACCCCTCTGTTGCTGGGGTGTATATACCCCCTGTATACCCCTCTGTGGCTGTGGTGTATATACCCCCTGTATACCCCTCTGTGGCTGTGGTGTATATACCCCCTGTATACCCCTCTGTGGCTGTGGTGTATATACCCCCTGTATACCCCTCTGTGGCTGTGGTGTATATAGCCCCTGTATACCCCTCTGTGGCTGGGGTGTATATAGCCCCTGTATACCCCTCTGTGGCTGTGGTGTATATACCCCTGTATACCCCTCTGTGGCTGGGGTGTATATACCCCCTGTATACCCCTCTGTGGCTGTGGTGTATATACCCCCTGTATACCCCTCTGTGGCTGGGGTGTATATACCCCCTGTATACCCTGTGGCTGGGGTGTATATACCCCCTGTATACCCTGTGGCTGGGGTGTATATACCCCCTGTATACCCCTCTGTGGCTGTGGTGTATATACCCCCTGTATACCCTGTGGCTGTGGTGTATATACCCCCTGTATACCCCTCTGTGGCTGTGGTGTATATACCCCCTGTATACCCCTCTGTGGCTGTGGTGTATATAGCCCCTGTATACCCCTCTGTGGCTGTGGTGTATATACCCCCTGTATACCCCTCTGTGGCTGGGGTGTATATACCCCCTGTATACCCCTCTGTGGCTGTGGTGTATATACCCCCTGTATACCCCTCTGTGGCTGGGGTGTATATACCCCCTGTATACCCCTCTGTGGCTGTGGTGTATATACCCCCTGTATACCCTGTGGCTGGGGTGTATATACCCCCTGTATACCCTGTGGCTGGGGTGTATATACCCCCTGTATACCCCTCTGTGGCTGTGGTGTATATACCCCCTGTATACCCTGTGGCTGTGGTGTATATACCCCCTGTATACCCCTCTGTGGCTGTGGTGTATATACCCCCTGTATACCCCTCTGTGGCTGTGGTGTATATACCCCCTGTATACCCCTCTGTGGCTGGGGTGTATATACCCCCTGTATACCCCTCTGTGGCTGTGGTGTATATACCCCCTGTATACCCCTCTGTGGCTGGGGTGTATATACCCCCTGTATACCCTGTGGCTGGGGTGTATATACCCCCTGTATACCCTGTGGCTGGGGTGTATATACCCCCTGTATACCCCTCTGTGGCTGTGGTGTATATACCCCCTGTATACCCTGTGGCTGTGGTGTATATACCCCCTGTATACCCCTCTGTGGCTGTGGTGTATATACCCCCTGTATACCCCTCTGTGGCTGGGGTGTATATACCCCGTGGCTCCTCTTGATGTGACTCCTCTCCTCCTGCAGTCGGATGCAGACAGCGATCTGGTGGGCGACATGTGTGACACCAATCAGGACAGGTAAGTCGTGTACCTCCTGTAGCTCCGCCTCTCCCAGGCAGGGGGCGGGGATTGACCGTTTTCCCCTTTCCTCAGGGATGGTGACGGTCACCAGGACACCAAGGACAACTGCCCCGACGTTCCCAACAGCTCCCAGCTGGACTCGGACAACGACGGGATCGGAGACGAGTGCGACCAGGATGACGACAACGATGGCGTCCCCGACTACATCCCCCCCGGCCCCGACAACTGCCGGCTCATCCACAACCCCAACCAGAAGGACACGGACGGTGAGCGCTGCACCCAGCGGGGGAGGGGCAGGGGTGTGACCCGGGGTAACCGGCATTGTGCCCCCACAGGGGACGGCATCGGAGACGTCTGCGAGATAGACTTCGATAACGACTCTGTGGCCGATTCACAAGACGTCTGCCCCGAGAGTGCGGAGGTCACCCTCACCGACTTCAGGGCCTACCAGACCGTCATCCTGGACCCCGAGGGCGACGCACAGATAGATCCTAACTGGGTGGTGCTCAACCAGGTAATGTCCCCCAGCTGGGACCCATGTAACACCGGTGCTCCTCCTGCCCCAGGACTCTGTCTGTCAGCCGACCTCTCTGCCCCCTCCCTCTGCCTCTGGCGGCTGACCTCTCTGCCCCCTCTCTGTCTGTCGGCTGACCTCTCTGCCCCCTCCCTCTGCCTGGAGGCTGACCTCTCTGCCCCCTCCCTCTGCCTGTCGGCTGACCTCTCTGCCCCCTCCCTCTGCCTGTCGGCTGACCTCTCTGCCCCCTCCCTCTGCCTGTCGGCTGACCTCTCTGCCCCCTCCCTCTGCCTGTCGGCTGACCTCTCTGCCCCCTCCCTCTGCCTGGAGGCTGACCTCTCTGCCCCCTCCCTCTGCCTGGAGGCTGACCTCTCTGCCCCCTCCCTCTGCCTGGAGGCTGACCTCTCTGCCCCCTCCCTCTGCCTGTCGGCTGACCTCTCTGCCCCCTCCCTCTGCCTGTCGGCTGACCTCTCTGCCCCCTCTCTGTCTGTCGGCTGACCTCTCTGCCCCCTCTCTGTCTGTCGGCTGACCTCTCTGCCCCCTCCCTCTGCCTGGAGGCTGACCTCTCTGCCCCCTCCCTCTGCCTGGAGGCTGACCTCTCTGCCCCCTCCCTCTGCCTGTCGGCTGACCTCTCTGCCCCTTCTCTGTCTGTCGGCTGACCTCTCTGCCCCTTCTCTGTCTGTCGGCTGACCTCTCTGCCCCTTCTCTGTCTGTCGGCTGACCTCTCTGCCCCTTCTCTGTCTGTCGGCTGACCTCTCTGCCCCTTCTCTGTCTGTCGGCTGACCTCTCTGCCCCTTCTCTGTCTGTCGGCTGACCTCTCTGCCCCTTCTCTGTCTGTCGGCTGACCTCTCTGCCCTCTCCCTCTGTCGGCTGACCTCTCTGCCCCCTCTCTGTCTGTCTGCTGACCTCTCTGCCCCCTCCCTCTGCCTGTCGGCTGACCTCTCTGCCCCCTCCCTCTGCCTGTCAGCTGACCTCTCTGCCCCCTCTCTGTCTGTCGGCTGACCTCTCTGCCCCTCTCTGCCTGTCTGCTGACCTCTCTGCCCCCTCTCTGCCTGTCTGCTGACCTCTCTGCCCCCTCTCTGTCTGTCTGCTGACCTCTCTGCCTGTCGGCTGACCTCTCTGCCCCCTCTCTGCCTGTCGGCTGACCTCTCTGCCCCCTCTCTGTCTGTCGGCTGACCTCTCTGCCCCCTCTCTGTCTGTCGGCTGACCTCTCTGCCCCCTCTCTGTCTGTCGGCTGACCTCTCTGCCCCCTCTCTGTCTGTCGGCTGACCTCTCTGCCCCCTCTCTGTCTGTCGGCTGACCTCTCTGCCCCCTCCCTCTGTCGGCTGACCTCTCTGCCCCCTCCCGTACTGACCTTTCTTCTTGGTGTCTTCCTGGCAGGGGATGGAGATTGTACAGACCATGAACAGTGACCCGGGCCTGGCAGTAGGTAAGGGGCACCGGCCTTGGACATGACCCCCACAATGTGTAGACCCCCAGACACCCACCTCTTGTGCACGCAGGGTACACGGCCTTTAATGGTGTGGACTTTGAAGGGACGTTCCATGTGAACACGGTGACGGATGATGATTACGCCGGCTTCATCTTCAGCTACCAGGACAGCGCCAGCTTCTACGTGGTCATGTGGAAGCAGACGGAGCAGACGTACTGGCAGGCAACGCCATTCCGGGCCGTGGCGGAACCGGGCCTGCAGCTCAAGGTGAGGGGCCACGGACCACCCATTATATACAGGATCCACCTCATATACACAGTCCCCCTGGAGTACACATGACCCCTCCCCTAACATACGTGATTACCCTAATATACATATATATATAGGGTACAGCTCCTCCCTGGGCTGTATATAGGGTACAGCTCCTCCCTGCACTGTATATAGGGTACAGCTCCACCTGTGCTGTATATAGGGTACAGCTCCCCCTGTGCTGTATATAGGGTGCGGCTCCTCCCTGGGCTGTATATAGGGTGCGGCTCTTCCCTGGGCTGTATATAGGGTGCGGCTCTTCCCTGGGCTGTATATAGGGTGCGGCTCTTCCCTGGGCTGTATATAGGGTGCGGCTCTTCCCTGGGCTGTATATAGGGTGCGGCTCTTCCCTGGGCTGTATATAGGGTCCGGCTCCTCGCTGGGCTGTATATGATACAGTTGTGTCTATGTGACTGTAGCCCTGGACGTGGCCGCAGGAGGAAAATTCATGACAAATCAAAGATGTGAATAATACGAATGGTAACAAAAGATCCCAAAAAAACTTCTAAAGAGATTAAAGGTGAACCTCAAGCTCCAGGACCATCGGTGTCAGATCACAGCATCCGTTGTTGTTTGAGCCAATGTGGACTTAATGGGAGACGACCGAAAAGGACACCACTGCTGAAAACAAATCAGAAATTGGCAACAGTCTACATGATGACAAGTCACAGAGAGAGAGAGAGCGTCCTATGGGCCGAGGAGACGGAGGAGCATCCGCTCTGCGCTCACAGGAGAGATGGAGCACAACGTGGAGGAGGCTGTTATGTGCTGCCCTTGTATCTGTGCAGGGAATCTCAGCACCATCTGCTACGCGCCCGCTCTGTGTCTGATACACCGTAGTCCGGCAGTATAGGGTAGGATCAATCAGACACCCTAGGGTTAAAGTTCCCCAGTGGGTCTGAAAAATAAACGTGTCCGGTATCGCCACTTCCCAAAATGTCCGATCTATCAAGATACAATAATGATTATTCCGCTGAGTTTAACCCCGTAATGCAAAATAGCGGCCAAAGGAGAAAATTGCGTTTCGCCCCGAGCACCAAGAAGGCGGCAAAATGAATAATATTTTTGTACATGTTCTGAAAACCTCGTCGTGTCCTCGTGATCCCATGAATAAAGCGGACGCGTGATCTGGGGTGCGCGGGGAAAGACGCAAAATCTACTAGAAAATGTCACATGTGGGGTTTTTTTTCCAATTTCACGGAATTTGGAATATTTTGAAATTTTTTTTTTCATTCTTTCCAGTCCATGGCGTCACCATGACGACCGATTTGTTGGAAAAAAAAGTTAAACATTTTTGAAGGTGGGGAGTTCAAAATGGAAATGCAAAAACAGCCGGGTGTTAAGGGGTTAAATTCAGGGGAAAAACCATTGTGTCCACGTGTGTACATGACCCCCCTGTAATATGCATGACCTATAATGGATACCTTACCAGAACCAAGCACCCTAACCAAGCGTGCTACACGACCAGAACCGAGATTACTGCATAGATACAGCATCAGAACCAATCAAAATACATAGAAACAGGATTACTACATGAGAACATCACCAGAACCAAGCTGCTACATAAACACAGCACCAGAACCAAGCTGCTACATAAACACAGGACCAGAACCAAGCTACTACATAAACACAAGGACAGAACCAAGCTCCTTCATAAACACAGGGACAGAACCAAGCTACTACATAAACACAGGACCAGAACCCAGCTTACTACATAGATACAGGACCAGAACCCAGCTTACTACATAGATACAGGACCAGAACCCAGCTTACTACATAGATACAGGACCAGAACCCAGCTTACTACATAGATACAGGACCAGAACCCAGCTTACTACATAGATACAGGACCAGAACCCAGCTTACTACATAGATACAGGACCAGAACCCAGCTTACTACATAGATACAGGACCAGAACCAAGCTTACCACATAGATACAGGACCAGAACCTAGCTTACTACATAGATACAGGACCATAACCAAGCTTACTACATAGATACAGGACCAGAACCCAGCTTACTACATAGATACAGGACCAGAACCCAGCTTACTACATAGATACAGGACCAGAACCCAGCTTACTACATAGATACAGGACCAGAACCCAGCTTACTACATAGATACAGGACCAGAACCCAGCTTACTACATAGATACAGGACCAGAACCCAGCTTACTACATAGATACAGGACCAGAACCCAGCTTACTACATAGATACAGGACCAGAACCCAGCTTACTACATAGATACAGGACCAGAACCCAGCTTACTACATAGATACAGGACCAGAACCCAGCTTACTACATAGATACAGGACCAGAACCCAGCTTACTACATAGATACAGGACCAGAACCCAGCTTACTACATAGGTACAGGACCAGAACCCAGCTTACTACATAGGTACAGGACCAGAACCAAGCTTACTACATAGGTACAGGACCAGAACCAAGCTTACTACATAGATACAGCACCAGAACCAAGCTTACTACATAGATACAGGACCAGATCCAAGCTTACCACATAGATACAGGACCAGAACCTAGCTTACTACATAGATACAGGACCATAACCCAGCTTACTACATAGATACAGGACCAGATCCAAGCTTACAACATAGATACAGGACAAGATCCAAGCATACTACATAGATACAGAACCAAGCTGCTACATAAACACAGGGCCAGAACCAAGCTTCTACATAAACACAGGGCCAGAACCAAGCTACTACATAAACACAGGGCCAGAGCCAAGCTGCTTCATAAACACAGGGCCAGAGCCAAGCTGCTTCATAAACACAGGGCCAGAACCAAGCTACTACATTAACACAGGGCCAGAACCAAGCTGCTACGTTAACACAGGACCAGAACCAAGCTGCTACGTTAACACAGGGCCAGAACCAAGCTGCTACGTTAACACAGGGCCAGAACCAAGCTGCTACGTAAACACAGGGCCAGAACCAAGCTGCTACGTAAACACAGGGCCAGAACCAAGCTGCTACGTAAACACAGGGCCAGAACCAAGCTGCTACGTAAACACAGGGCCAGAACCAAGCTGCTACGTAAACACAGGGCCAGAACCAAGCTGCTACGTAAACACAGGGCCAGAACCAAGCTTAATACAAAGATTTGAGAACATATTTTACATAGATACAGGACCAGAATCAAGATTGCCAAGTAGAAATAGTTTGAGATCCAAGGTTACTACGTGGATGTGTGGCTTCAGAACCAGAACTGAAATGATTACATTGAAATAGCATCAAAAAAGAGATAACTATTAATATGTGTTACCAGAACCAAGAGTAATACATACATATGGCACCAGAACCAAGAGTAATACATACATATGGCACCAGAACCAAGAGTAATACATACATATGGCACCAGAGCCATGAGTACTAAGTGTACACTTTACCAGAACCAGTATTACTACTTAGAAACAGTATTGTAATCAAGCTTACTGCATAAATACAGGACCAGAACCCAGCTTACTACATAGATACAGGACCAGAGCCAAGCTTACTACATAGATACAGGACCAGAGCCAAGCTTACTACATAGATACAGGACCAGAGCCAAGCTTACTACATAGATACAGGACCAGAACCCAGCTTACTACATAGATACAGGACCAGAACCCAGCTTACTACATAGATACAGGACCAGAACCCAGCTTACTACATAGATACAGGACCAGAACCCAGCTTACTACATAGATACAGGACCAGAACCCAGCTTACTACATAGATACAGGACCAGAACCCAGCTTACTACATAGATACAGGACCAGAACCCAGCTTACTACATAGATACAGGACCAGAACCCAGCTTACTACATAGATACAGGACCAGAACCCAGCTTACTACATAGATACAGGACCAGAACCCAGCTTACTACATAGATACAGGACCAGAACCCAGCTTACTACATAGATACAGGACCAGAACCCAGCTTACTACATAGATACAGGACCAGAACCCAGCTTACTACATAGATACAGGACCAGAACCAAGATTACTACATAGATACAGCACCAGAACCAAGCTTACAACATAGATACAGCACCAGATCCAAGCATACTACATAGATACAGGACCAGATCCAAGCTTACTGCATAAATACAGGACCAGAACCCAGCTTACTACATAGATACAGCACCAGATCCAAGCTTACCACATAGATACAGGACCAGAACCAAGCTTACCACATAGATACTGGACTAGAACCAAGCTTACCACATAAATACAGGACCAGATCCAAGCTTACTACATAGATACAGGACCAGAACCCAGCTTACTACATAGATACAGGACCAGAACCCAGCTTACTACATAGATACAGGACCAGAACCCAGCTTACTACATAGATACAGGACCAGAACCCAGCTTACTACATAGATACAGGACCAGAACCCAGCTTACTACATAGATACAGGACCAGAACCCAGCTTACTACATAGATACAGGACCAGAACCCAGCTTACTACATAGATACAGGACCAGAACCCAGCTTACTACATAGATACAGGACCAGAACCCAGCTTACTACATAGATACAGGACCAGAACCCAGCTTACTACATAGATACAGGACCAGAACCCAGCTTACTACATAGATACAGGACCAGAACCCAGCTTACTACATAGATACAGGACCAGAACCCAGCTTACTACATAGATACAGGACCAGAACCCAGCTTACTACATAGATACAGGACCAGAACCCAGCTTACTACATAGATACAGGACCAGAACCAAGATTACTACATAGATACAGCACCAGAACCAAGCTTACAACATAGATACAGCACCAGATCCAAGCATACTACATAGATACAGGACCAGATCCAAGCTTACTGCATAAATACAGGACCAGAACCCAGCTTACTACATAGATACAGCACCAGATCCAAGCTTACCACATAGATACAGGACCAGAACCAAGCTTACCACATAGATACTGGACTAGAACCAAGCTTACCACATAAATACAGGACCAGATCCAAGCTTACCACATAGATACAGGACCAGAACCCAGCTTACTACATAGATACAGGACCAGAACCCAGCTTACTACATAGATACAGGACCAGAACCCAGCTTACTACATAGATACAGGACCAGAACCCAGCTTACTACATAGATACAGGACCAGAACCCAGCTTACTACATAGATACAGGACCAGAACCCAGCTTACTACATAGATACAGGACCAGAACCCAGCTTACTACATAGATACAGGACCAGAACCAAGATTACTACATAGATACAGCACCAGAACCAAGCTTACAACATAGATACAGCACCAGATCCAAGCATACTACATAGATACAGGACCAGATCCAAGCTTACTGCATAAATACAGGACCAGAACCCAGCTTACTACATAGATACAGCACCAGATCCAAGCTTACCACATAGATACAGGACCAGAACCAAGCTTACCACATAGATACTGGACTAGAACCAAGCTTACCACATAAATACAGGACCAGATCCAAGCTTACTACATAGATACAGGACCAGAACCAAGCTTACCACATAGATACTGGACTAGAACCCAGCTTACCACATAAATACAGGACCAGATCCAAGCTTATAACATATGTAGCCGAAGGTCACAGTGCCCGGCCCCGAAAATCAATACAATCTCATAACATACAGGCCCCCCCAGTAATATACATGACTCCTCCCATAACATATAGCCCCCCCTCCCAGTAATATACATGACTCCTCCTATAACATACAGGCCCCCCCCGGTATTATACATGACTCCTCCTATAACATACAGGCCCCCCCCAGTAATATACATGACTCCTCCCATAACATATAGCCCCCCCTGCCAGTAATATACATGACTCCTCCTATAACATACAGGCCCCCCCGGTATTATACATGACTCCTCCCATAACATACAGGCCCCCCCGGTATTATACATGACTCCTCCCATAACATACAGGCCCCCCCCCCCCCGGTATTATACATGACTCCTCCCATAACATACAGCCCCCCCCCCCCGGTATTATACATGACTCCTCCCATAACATACAGGCCCCCCCCCCCCGGTATTATACATGACTCCGCCCATAACATACAGGCCCCCCCCCCCCGGTATTATACATGACTCCTCCCATAACATACAGCCCCCCCTCCCCCCTGGTATTATACATGACTCCTCCCATAACATACAGGCCTCCCCCCCCCCCGGTATTATACATGACTCCTCCCATAACATACAGGCCCCCCCCCCCGGTATTATACATGACTCCTCCCATAACATACAGGCCCCCCCCCCCCCGGTATTATACATGACTCCTCCCATAACATACAGGCCCCCCCCCTGGTATTATACATGACTCCTCCCATAACATACAGGCCCCCCCCCTGGTATTATACATGACTCCTCCCATAACATACAGGCCCCCCCGGTATTATACATGACTCCTCCCATAACATACAGGCCCCTCCCCCCCTGGTATTATACATGACTCCTCCCATAACATACAGGCCCCCCCCGGTATTATACATGACTTCTCCCATAACATACAGGCCCCCCCCCCTGGTATTATACATGACTCCTCCTATAACATACAGGCCCCCCCCCGGTATTATACATGACTCCTCCCATAACATACAGGCCCCTCCCCCCCTGGTATTATACATGACTCCTCCCATAACATACAGGCCCCCCCCGGTATTATACATGACTTCTCCCATAACATACAGGCCCCCCCCCCTGGTATTATACATGACTCCTCCTATAACATACAGGCCCCCCCCCGGTATTATACATGACTCCTCCCATAACATACAGCCCCCCCCCCACGGTATTATACCCGCTGGTGCGCCTGCGCCCTTGGTGATGCCACATTTGATGTTTTCCTCCTTTAGGCTGTTAAGTCAAAGACTGGACCTGGAGAGAACATGCGCAACGCTTTGTGGCACACGGGGAACACGCCGGAGCACGTGCGCCTCCTCTGGAAGGACCCCCGGAACGTCGGCTGGAAGGATAAGACCTCGTACCGCTGGCACCTCACACACCGGCCCCAGGTGGGCTACATCAGGTCAGCTCATGCACCCCCCCCCAGGTGGGCCATACCATCTCATGCACCCCCCAGGTGGGCCATACCATCTCATGCACCCCCCCACCCCCCCAGGTGGGCCATACCATCTCATGCACCCGCCCCCCAGGTGGGCCATACCATCTCATGCACCCCACCCCCCAGGTGGGCTACATCAGGTCAGCTCATGCACCCCCCAGGTGGGCCATACCATCTCATGCACCCCCCCCACCCCCCAGGTGGGCTACATCAGGTCAGCTCATGCACCCCCCAGGTGGGCCATACCATCTCATGCACCCCCCCCCCAGGTGGGCCATACCATCTCATGCACCCGCCCCAGGTGGGCTATACCATCTCATGCACCCCCCCCCCCCAGGTGGGCTATACCATCTCATGCACCCACCCCAGGTAGGCCATACCATCTCATGCACCCGCCCCAGGTGGGCTATACCATCTCATGCACCCCCCCCAGGTGCGCTATACCATCTCATGCACCCCCCCCCAGGTGGGCTATACCATCTCATGCACCCGCCCCAGGTGGGCTATACCATCTCATGCACCCGCCCCAGGTGGGCTATACCATCTCATGCACCCGCCCCAGGTGGGCTATACCATCTCATGCACCCGCCCCAGGTGGGCTATACCATCTCATGCACCCGCCCCAGGTGGGCTATACCATCTCATACACCCGCCCCAGGTGGGCTATACCATCTCATGCACCCGCCCCAGGTGGGCTATACCATCTCATGCACCCGCCCCAGGTGGGCTATACCATCTCATGCACCCGCCCCAGGTGGGCCATACCATCTCATGCACCCGCCCCAGGTGGGCCATACCATCTCATGCACCCGTCCCAGGTGGGCTATACCATCTCATGCACCTGCCCCCCCAGGTGGGCCATACCATCTCATGCACCCGCCCCAGGTGGGCCATACCATCTCATGCACCTGCCCCAGGTGGGCCATACCATCTCATGCACCTGCCCCAGGTGGGCTATACCATCCCATGCACCCATCCCAGGTGGGCCATACCATCTCATGCACCCGCCCCAGGTGGGCCATACCATCTCATGCACCCGCCCCAGGTGGGCTATACCATCTCATGCACCCGCCCCAGGTGGGCTATATCATCTCATGCACTCGCCCCAGGTGGACTATACCAACTCATGCACCCGCCCCAGGTGGGCTATACCATCTCATGCACCCACCCCTGGAGGATACATCAGGTCATGCACCCGCCCCAGGTGGGCTATACCATCTCATGCACCCACCCCCAGGTGGGCTATAACATCTCATGCACCCCCTCCCCCAGGTGGGCTATACCATCTCATGCACCCCCTCCCCCAGGTGGGCTATACCATCTCATGCACCCGCCCCAGGTGGGCTATACCATCTCATGCACCCGCCCCAGGTGGGCTATACCATCTCATGCACCCGCCCCAGGTGGGCCATACCATCTCATGCACCCGCCCCAGGTGGGCCATACCATCTCATGCACCCACCCCAGGTGGGCCATACCATCTCATGCACCCACCCCAGGTGGGCCATACCATCTCATGCACCCGCCCCAGGTGGGCCATACCATCTCATGCACCCGCCCCAGGTGGGCCATACCATCTCATGCACCCGCCCCAGGTGGGCTATACCATCTCATGCACCCCCCCAGGTGGACTATACCATCTCATGCACCCCCCCAGGTGGGCCATACCATCTCATGCACCCCCCCCCCCAGGTGGGCTATACCATCTCATGCACCCACCCCAGGTGGACTATACCTTCTCATGCGCCCCCCCCCCCAGGTGGGCTATACCATCTCATGCACCCCCCCCCCAGGTGGGCTATACCATCTCATGCACCCGTCCCAGGTGGGCTATACCATCTCATGCACCCGCCCCAGGTGGGCTATACCATCTCATGCACCCCCCCCCCCAGGTGGACTATACCATCTCATGCACCCCCCCAGGTGGGCCATACCATCTCATGCACCCGCCCCAGGTGGGCTATACCATCTCATGCACCCCCCCCCCAGGTGGGCTATACCATCTCATGCACCCCCCCCCCCCAGGTGGGCTATACCATCTCATGCACCCACCCCAGGTGGACTATACCATCTCATGCACCCACCCCAGGTGGACTATACCATCTCATGCACCCACCCCAGGTGGACTATACCATCTCATGCACCCGCCCCAGGTGGACTATACCATCTCATGCACCCGCCCCAGGTGGACTATACCATCTCATGCACCCGCCCCAGGTGGACTATACCATCTCATGCACCCGCCCCAGGTGGGCTATACCATCTCATGCACCCGCCCCAGGTGGGCTATACCATCTCATGCACCCGCCCCCCCAGGTGGGCTATACCATCTCATGCACCCGCCCCCCCAGGTGGGCCATACCATCTCATGCACCCGCCCCCCCAGGTGGGCTATACCATCTCATGCACCCGCCCCCCCAGGTGGGCCATACCATCTCATGCACCCGCACCAGGTGGGCCATACCATCTCATGCACCCGCACCAGGTGGGCCATACCATCTCATGCACCCGCACCAGGTGGGCCATACCATCTCATGCACCCGCACCAGGTGGACTATACCATCTCATGCACCCGCCCCAGGTGGACTATACCATCTCATGCACCCCCCCAGGTGGACTATACCATCTCATGCACCCCCCCAGGTGGACTATACCATCTCATGCACCCCCCCAGGTGGACTATACCATCTCATGCACCCCCCCCAGGTGGACTATACCATCTCATGCACCCCCCCAGGTGGACTATACCATCTCATGCACCCCCCCAGGTGGACTATACCATCTCATGCACCCCCCCAGGTGGACTATACCATCTCATGCACCTGCACCAGGTGGACTATACCATCTCATGCACCCGCCCCAGGTGGACTATACCATCTCATGCACCCGCCCCAGGTGGACTATACCATCTCATGCACCCCCCCCCCAGGTGGGCTATACCATCTCATGCACCCCCCCCCCAGGTGGGCTATACCATCTCATGCACCCGCCCCAGGTGGGCTATACCATCTCATGCACCCCCCCCCCCCCCAGGTGGGCTATACCATCTCATGCACCCGCCCCAGGTGGACTATACCATCTCATGCACCCGCCCCAGGTGGACTATACCATCTCATGCACCCGCCCCAGGTGGACTATACCATCTCATGCACCCGCCCCAGGTGGGCTATACCATCTCATGCACCCGTCCTAGGTGGGCTATACCATCTCATGCACCTGCCGTCCCAGGTGGGCCATACCATCTCATGCACCTGCCCCAGGTGGGCCATACCATCTCATGCACCTGCCCCAGGTGGGCCATACCATCTCATGCACCCGCCCCAGGTGGGCTATACCATCCCATGCACCCATCCCAGGTGGGCCATACCATCTCATGCACCCATCCCAGGTGGGCCATACCATCTCATGCACCCATCCCAGGTGGGCCATACCATCTCATGCACCCGCCCCAGGTGGGCCATACCATCTCATGCACCCGCCCCAGGTGGGCTATACCATCTCATGCACCCGCCCCAGGTGGGCTATATCATCTCATGCACTCGCCCCAGGTGGACTATACCAACTCATGCACCCGCCCCAGGTGGGCTATACCATCTCATGCACCCACCCCTGGAGGATACATCAGGTCATGCACCCGCCCCAGGTGGGCTATACCATCTCATGCACCCGCCCCAGGTGGGCTATACCATCTCATGCACCCCCCCCCCCAGGTGGGCTATACCATCTCATGCACCCGCCCCAGGTGGACTATACCATCTCATGCACCCGCCCCAGGTGGACTATACCATCTCATGCACCCGCCCCAGGTGGACTATACCATCTCATGCACCCGTCCCAGGTGGGCTATACCATCTCATGCACCCGTCCCAGGTGGGCTATACCATCTCATGCACCCGTCCCAGGTGGGCTATACCATCTCATGCACCTGCCCCCCCAGGTGGGCCATACCATCTCATGCACCCGCCCCAGGTGGGCCATACCATCTCATGCACCTGCCCCAGGTGGGCCATACCATCTCATGCACCTGCCCCAGGTGGGCTATACCATCCCATGCACCCATCCCAGGTGGGCCATACCATCTCATGCACCCGCCCCAGGTGGGCCATACCATCTCATGCACCCGCCCCAGGTGGGCTATACCATCTCATGCACCCGCCCCAGGTGGGCTATATCATCTCATGCACTCGCCCCAGGTGGACTATACCAACTCATGCACCCGCCCCAGGTGGGCTATACCATCTCATGCACCCACCCCTGGAGGATACATCAGGTCATGCACCCGCCCCAGGTGGGCTATACCATCTCATGCACCCACCCCCAGGTGGGCTATAACATCTCATGCACCCCCTCCCCCAGGTGGGCTATACCATCTCATGCACCCCCTCCCCCAGGTGGGCTATACCATATCATGCACCCCCCCCCCCAGGTGGGCTATACCATCCCATGCACCCTTCCCCCCAGGTGGGCTATACCATCTCATGCACCCGCCCCAGGTGGGCTATACCATCTCATGCACCCTTCCCCCCAGGTGGCCTGTACCATATCATGCACCGGCCCCTGGAGGCTACATCAGTTCTATGGATGTACTTTAGTGATGGGCCCCTCATATTTGCCTGTAGTTTGAGGGTCATGTTGCTATATTCCCCCTGTAGGGGGCGCTTTTCCTTGTGGCCTCAGAATGTCCATTCATTTATTGCAGTTAGCGAGGGGATAGTTCCCCCCTCAGTGTGGGGTGGGGGTGACCGCGAATCTGCAGAATCTTCCCTCTTCTTGTGTATTGAAGCGATGATCTCAGCGGGGAGCGCGGCCGCCAAGTCCTTGTGGACATCACCGCGGTAACACAATCCCTGTCAGGAATGCCGGGGCTGTAGTACGAGCGGCCGCCTTTCATATGGAAAACCGCGGAACAATGCTCGGCTTCTGGGAACTGCTCCTGGATGTGACCCCGTGCTGGGCTCCCCGAATAACGCCCCTCCGTGCCGCTGCCAAGGCTGAGCTCATCGGCACAACAGCTGGACGTGTGCAAGCAGATTAACCAGATGCTGCAGGAGGCCGGGGGCCCAGGATGGGGGCCACCACCCGCCTGATGTGCCCTGTACTCCCGTAATAATAATCACATCTCACACCCCTTCAGGGTCAAGCTGTATGAGGGCGCCGACCTGGTGGCCGATTCCGGGGTGATCATAGATACGACCATGCGAGGAGGACGACTGGGGGTCTTCTGCTTCTCTCAAGAAAACATCATCTGGTCCAACCTACAATATAGATGTAATGGTGAGTCTGCCCCATGACGGGGGTACAGGGACAAGGCCAGAAGGAGTGAGGATGGTGGGGGTTGTGGTAGTGCAAAAGGGGGGTCCAGCACATGGCATGGGTATAAAGGAAACCACATGGGATTGTAAGCAGGTGTACAGGAAGATGTACGGCTGACCCTATGGAGAGTACGGATGTAGAGGTGACCCAATGGGGAGTACGTATGTAGAGGTGACCCGATGGAGAGTACGTATGTAGAGGTGACCCGATGGGGAGTACGGATGTAGAGGTGACCCGATGGGGAGTACGGATGTAGAGGTGACCCGATGGGGAGTACGGATGTAGAGGTGACCCGATGGGGAGTACGGATGTAGAGGTGACCCAATGGGGAGTACAGGTCTGGAGGTGACCCAATGGGGAGTACAGGTCTGGAGGTGACCCAATGGGGAGTACGGATGTAGAGGTGACCCAATGGGGAGTACAGGTCTGGAGGTGACCCAATGGGGAGTACAGGTCTGGAGGTGACCCAATGGGGAGTACGGATGTAGAGGTGACCCAATGGGGAGTACGGATGTAGAGGTGACCCAATGGGGAGTACGGATGTAGAGGTGACCCAATGGGGAGTACGGATGTAGAGGTGACCCAATGGGGAGTACAGGTCTGGAGGTGACCCAATGGGGAGTACAGGTCTGGAGGTGACCCAATGGGGAGTACAGGTCTGGAGGTGACCCAATGGGGAGTACAGGTCTGGAGGTGACCCAATGGGAGTACGGATGTAGAGGTGACCCAATGGGGAGTACGGATGTAGAGGTGACCCAATGGGGAGTACAGGTCTGGAGGTGACCCAATGGGGAGTACGGATGTAGAGGTGACCCAATGGGGAGTACAGGTCTGGAGGTGACCCAATGGGGAGTACAGGTCTGGAGGTGACCCAATGGGGAGTACAGGTCTGGAGGTGACCCAATGGGGAGTACGGATGTAGAGGTGACCCTATGGAGAGAACAGATGTAGAGGTGACCCAATGGAGAGAACAGATGTAGAGGTGACCCAATGGAGAGTACGGATGTAGAGGTGACCCAATGGAGAGTACGGATGTAGAGGTGACCCAATGGGGAGTACAGGTCTGGAGGTGACCCAATGGGGAGTACAGGTCTGGAGGTGACCCAATGGGGAGTACAGGTCTGGAGGTGACCCAATGGGGAGTACAGGTCTGGAGGTGACCCAATGGGGAGTACAGGTCTGGAGGTGACCCAATGGGGAACACGGGCCTGGAGGTGACCCAATGGGGAGTACAGGTCTGGAGGTGACCCAATGGGGAACACGGGCCTGGAGGTGACCCAATGGGGAACACGGGCCTGGAGGTGACCCAATGGGGAACACGGGCCTGGAGGTGACCCAATGGGGAACACGGGCCTGGAGGTGACCCAATGGGGAACACGGGCCTGGAGGTGACCCAATGGGGAACACGGGCCTGGAGGTGACCCAATGGGGAACACGGGCCTGGAGGTGACCCAATGGGGAACACGGGCCTAGAGGTGACCCAATGGGGAGTACGGTGTGAGGACGGACATACCAGAGGTACTCGTAGTGTGGAGTCTAATCTGTTGCGTGGCTGTAGAGACCATCATATGGAGGGTGTATATGGGTGCAGAGACCATGGTGCAGCGGGCAGGTTTGTGCAGGTGTATTTTGGGCTTGTGGCTGTACTCAGTGTCTTCTTGTCCCGGCAGACACCATTCCTGAAGACTTTGAGCCGTACAGGAGGATTCTAATGGAAGGACGAGAATAAGCCTCCGACCCAGCACTGGTGTATTCCACCGTACAACACCGGGGTCTGTGGCCAGAATATCCCAAGGGGGCGCAGTACTCTCCATGTGTGGGGACAAGTGGGTGGTATTCACCACATGGAGGAGACCACCCAACTGCTCTCATTCTGACCTGATTTCACAGGAAGAACAAGTTTGCAGATTGTTAGCGCAATGCTGCAGGAGGAAGCATCTACACGGAGCGGTCCTGCTGGTGGGGGCGTTGTATGGACATAAGACTAGGACTATGACTAACTGCACCACGGCGTCAGACGAAGGCACATCCAACCCATCCCATCCATGTCCCACTACTGCTCATAAAGTTTTGGAGGTTTTTTTAGTGCTCGTGTTTTGTCTTCAGTCTTAATTGTCTAACACCTACCCCTAGTATAGGAGCAATCCTATAATCTAACATGGTGCATAGTCCTTGTATACCACCAGGGATCAGGTTGTGGGAGCCAAGTCTCTAGACATGGCAGCTCGCTGTGTATGGGGGTGTAGTCACAGAGGGATCAGAGCGCCCATGCTGACCGCTGACTACTGCTGGCTATGATAGAAAGGTGTCAGGACACACAGGACATGGCAGCTCGCTGTGTATGGGGGGGTAGTCACAGAGGGGTCAGAGCACCCATGCTGACCCCTGACCCCTGCTGGCTATGATAGAAAGGTGTCAGGACACACAGGACATGGCAGCTCGCTGTGTAGGGGGGGTGTAGTCACAGAGGGGTCAGAGCGCCCATGCTGACCCCTGACCACTGCTGGCTATGATAGAAAGGTGTCAGGACACAGGACATGGCAGCTCGCTGTGTATGGGGGGTGTAGTCACAGAGAGGTCAGAGCACCCATGCTGACCCCTGACCACTGCTGGCTATGATAGAAAGGTGTCAGGACAGGACATGGCAGCTCGCTGTGTATGGGGGGTGTAGTCACAGAGAGGTCAGAGCACCCATGCTGACCCCTGACCACTGCTGGCTATGATAGAAAGGTGTCAGGACACACAGGACATGGTAGCTCGCTGTGTATGGGGGTGTAGTCACAGAGGGGTCAGAGCGCCCATGCTGACCCCTGACCACTGCCGGCTATGATAGAAAGGTGTCAGGACACGGCAGCTCTCTGTGTATGGGGGGTGTAGTCACAGAGAGGTCAGAGCGCCCATGCTGACCCCTGACCACTGCTGGCTATGATAGAAAGGTGTCAGGACACAGGACATGGCAGCTCGCTGTGTATGAGGGGTGTAGTCACAGAGGGGTCAGAGCCCCCATGCTGACCCCTGACCACTGCTGGCTATGATAGAAAGGTGTCAGGACACAGGACATGGCAGCTCGCTGTGTATGGGGGATGTAGTCACAGAGAGGTCAGAGCACCCATGCTGACCCCTGACCACTGCTGGCTATGATAGAAAGGTGTCAGGACACACAGGACATGGCAGCTCGCTGTGTATGGGGGGTGTAGTCACAGAGGGGTCAGAGCGCCCATGCTGACCCCTGACCACTGCTGGCTATGATAGAAAGGTGTCAGGACACAGGACATGGCAGCTCCCTGTGTATGGGAGGTGTAGTCACAGAGGGGTCAGAGCGCCCATGCTGACCCCTGACCACTGCTGGCTATAATAGAATGGTGTCAGGACACACAGGACATGGCAGCTCCCTGTGTATGGGGGTGTAGTCACAGAGGGGTCAGAGCACCCAGTCTGACCCCTGACCACTGCCGGCTATGATAGAAAGGTGTCAGGACACACAGGACATGGCAGCTCGCTGTGTATGGGGGGTGTAGTCACAGAGAGGTCAGAGCACCCATGCTGACCCCTGACCACTGCTGGCTATGATAGAAAGGTGTCAGGACACACAGGACATGGCAGCTCGCTGTGTATGGGGGGGTGTAGTCACAGAGGGGTCAGAGCGCCCATGCTGACCCCTGACCACTGCTGGCTATGATAGAAAGGTGTCAGGACACACAGGACATGGCAGCTCGCTGTGTATGGGGGATGTAGTCACAGAGGGGTCAGAGCACCCATGCTGACCCCTGACCACTGCTGGCTATGATAGAAAGGTGTCAGGACACACAGGACATGGCAGCTCGCTGTGTATAGGGGGTGTAGTCACAGAGAGGTCAGAGCGCCCATGCTGACCCCTGACCACTGCTGGCTATGATAGAAAGGTGTCAGGACACACAGGACATGGCAGCTCGCTGTGTATGGTGGGTGTAGTCACAGAGAGGTCAGAGCGCCCATGCTGACCCCTGACCACTGCTGGCTATGATAGAAAGGTGTCAGGACACACAGGACATGGCAGCTCGCTGTGTATGGTGGGTGTAGTCACAGAGAGGTCAGAGCGCCCATGCTGACCCCTGACCACTGCTGGCTATGATGGAAAGGTATCAGGACACACAGGACATGGCAGCTCGCGGTGTATGGGGGTGTAGTCACAGAGGGGTCAGAGCGCCCATGCTGACCCCTGACCACTGCTGGCTATGATAGAAAGGTGTCAGGACACACATGACATGGCAGCTCGCTGTGTATGGGGGTGTAGTCACAGAGGGGTCAGAGCACCCATGCTGACCCCTGACCACTGCTGGCTATGATATAAAGGTGTCAGGACACACAGGACATGGCAGCTCGCTGTGTATGGGGGGTGTAGTCACAGAGGGGTCAGAGCACCCATGCTGACCCCTGACCACTGCTGGCTATGATAGAAAGGTGTCAGGACACACAGGACATGGCAGCTCGCTGTGTATGGGGGGTGTAGTCACAGAGAGGTCAGAGCACCCATGCTGACCCCTGACCACTGCTGGCTATGATAGAAAGGTGTAAGGACACACAGGACATGGCAGCTCGCTGTGTATGGGGGGTGTAGTCACAGAGAGGTCAGAGCGCCCATGCTGACCCCTGACCACTGCTGGCTATGATAGAAAGGTGTCAGGACACACAGGACATGGCAGCTCGCTGTGTATGGGGGGTGTAGTCACAGAGAGGTCAGAGCGCCCATGCTGACCCCTGACCACTGCTGGCTATGATAGAAAGGTGTCAGGACCCACAGGACATGGCAGCTCCCTGTGTATGGGGGTGTAGTCACAGAGGGGTCAGAGCACCCATGCTGACCCCTGACCACTGCTGGCTATGATAGAAAGGTGTCAGGACCCACAGGACATGGCAGCTCCCTGTGTATGGGGGGTGTAGACACAGAGGGGTCAGAGCACCCATGCTGACCCCTGACCACTGCTGGCTATGATAGAAAGGTGTCAGGACACACAGGACATGGCAGCTCGCTGTGTATGGGGGGTGTAGTCACAGAGGGGTCAGAGCACCCATGCTGACCCCTGACCACTGCTGGCTATGATAGAAAGGTGTCAGGACACAGGACATGGCAGCTCGCTGTGTATGGGGGTGTAGTCACAGAGGGGTCAGAGCGCCCATGCTGACCCCTGACCACTGCTGGCTATGATAGAAAGGTGTCAGGACACACCGGACATGGCAGCTCGCTGTGTATGGGGGGTGTAGCCACAGAGAGGTCAGAGCACCCATGCTGACCCCTGACCACTGCTGGCTATGATAGAAAGGTGTCAGGACACACAGGACATGGCAGCTCTCTGTGTATGGGGGGTGTAGTCACAGAGGGGTCAGAGCGCCCATGCTGACCCCTGACCACTGCTGGCTATGATAGAAAGGTGTCAGGACACACAGGACATGGCAGCTCCCTGTGTATGGGGGTGTAGTCACAGAGGGGTCAGAGCGCCCATGCTGACCCCTGACCACTGCTGGCTATGATAGAAAGGTGTCAGGACACAGGACATGGCAGCTCGCTGTGTATGGGGGATGTAGTCACAGAGGGGTCAGAGCTCCCATGCTGACCCCTGACCACTGCTGGCTATGATAGAAAGGTGTCAGGACACACAGGACATGGCAGCTTGCTGTGTATGGGGGGTGTAGTCACAGAGGGGTCAGAGCACCCATGCTGACCCCTGACCACTGCTGGCTATGATAGAAAGGTGTCAGGACACACAGGACATGGCAGCTCGCTGTGTATGGGGGGTGTAGTCACACAGAGGGGTCAGAGCGCCCATGCTGACCCCTGACCACTGCTGGCTATGATAGAAAGGTGTCAGGACACACAGGACATGGCAGCTCGCTGTGTATGGGGGGTGTAGTCACAGAGGGGTCAGAGCACCCATGCTGACCCCTGACCACTGCCGGCTATGATAGAAAGGTGTCAGGACACAGGACATGGCAGCTCGCTGTGTATGGGGGGCGTAGTCACAGAGGGGTCAGAGCACCCATGCTGAGCCCTGACCACTGCTGGCTATGATAGAAAGGTGTCAGGACACACAGGACATGGCAGCTCCCTGTGTATGGGGGGTGTAGTCACAGAGAGGTCAGAGCCCCCATGCTGACCCCTGACCACTGCTGGCTATGATAGAAAGGTGTCAGGACACAGGACATGGCAGCTCGCTGTGTATGGGGGGTGTAGTCACAGAGGGGTCAGAGTGCCCATGCTGACCCCTGACCACTGCTGGCTATGATAGAAAGGTGTCAGGACACACAGGACATGGCAGCTCCCTGTGTATGGGGGTGTAGTCACAGAGGGGTCAGAGCACCCATGCTGACCCCTGACCACTGCTGGCTATGATAGAAAGGTGTCAGGACACAGGACATGGCAGCTCCCTGTGTATGGGGGGTGTAGTCACAGAGAGGTCAGAGCGCCCATGCTGACCCCTGACCACTGCTGGCTATGATAGAAAGGTGTCAGGACACACAGGACATGGCAGCTCGCTGTGTATGGGGGGGTGTAGTCACAGAGGGGTCAGAGCCTCCATGCTGACCCCTGACCACTGCTGGCTATGATAGAAAGGTGTCAGGACACAGGACATGGCAGCTCGCTGTGTATGGGGGGTGTAGTCACAGAGGGGTCAGAGCGCCCATACTGACCCCTGACCACTGCTGGCTATGATAGAAAGGTGTCAGGACACAGGACATGGCAGCTCGCTGTGTATGGGGGGTGTAGTCACAGAGGGGTCAGAGCACCCATGCTGACCCCTGACCACTGCTGGCTATGATAGAAAGGTGTCAGGACACACAGGACATGGCAGCTCCCTGTGTATGGGGGGTGTAGTCACAGAGAGGTCAGAGCGCCCATGCTGACCCCTGACCACTGCTGGCTATGATAGAAAGGTGTCAGGACACACAGGACATGGCAGCTCGCTGTGTGGGGGATGTAGTCACAGAGGGGTCAGAGCACCCATGCTGACCCCTGACCACTGCTGGCTATGATAGAAAGGTGTCAGGATAAACAGGACATGGCAGCTCCCTGTGTATGGGGGGTGTAGTCACAGAGGGGTCAGACCCCCCATGCTGACCCCTGACCACTGCTGGCTATGATAGATAGGTGTCAGGACACACAGGACATGGCAGCTCGCTGTGTATGGGGGGTGTAGTCACAGAGGGGTCAGAGCACCCATGCTGACCCCTGACCACTGCTGGCTATGATAGAAAGGTGTCAGGACACACAGGACATGGCAGCTCCCTGTGTATGGGGGTGTAGTCACAGAGGGGTCAGAGCACCCATGCTGACCCCTGACCACTGCTGGCTATGATAGAAAGGTGTCAGGACACAGGACATGGCAGCTCCCTGTGTATGGGGGTGTAGTCACAGAGGGGTCAGAGCACCCATGCTGACCCTTGACCACTGCTGGCTATGATAGATAGGTGTCAGGACACACAGGACATGGCAGCTCGCTGTGTATGGGGGTGTAGTCACAGAGGGGTCAGAGCACCCATGCTGACCACTGCTGGCTATGATAGAAAGGTGTCAGGACACAGGACATGGCAGCTCCCTGTGTATGGGGGGTGTAGTCACAGAGGGGTCAGAGCACCCATGCTGACCCCTGACCACTGCTGGCTATGATAGAAAGGTGTCAGGACACAGGACATGGCAGCTCCCTGTGTATGGGAGGTGTAGTCACAGAGGGGTCAGAGTGCCCATGCTGACCCCTGACCACTGCTGGCTATGATAGAAAGGTGTCAGGACACACAGGACATGGCAGCTCGCTGTGTATGGGGGGTGTAGTCACAGAGAGGTCAGAGCACCCATGCTGACCCCTGACCACTGCTGGCTATGATAGAAAGGTGTCAGGACACAGGACATGGCAGCTCGCTGTGTATGGGGGTGTAGTCACAGAGGGGTCAGAGCGCCCATGCTGACCCCTGACCACTGCTGGCTATGATAGAAAGGTGTCAGGACACACAGGACATGGCAGCTCGCTGTGTATGGGAGGTGTAGTCACAGAGAGGTCAGAGCACCCATGCTGACCCCTGACCACTGCTGGCTATGATAGAAAGGTGTCAGGACACACAGGACATGGCAGCTCGCTGTGTATGGGGGTGTAGTCACAGAGGGGTCAGAGCGCCCATGCTGACCCCTGACCACTGCTGGCTATGATAGAAAGGTGTCAGGACACAGGACATGGCAGCTCGCTGTGTATGGGGGGTGTAGTCACAGAGGGGTCAGAGCACCCATGCTGACCCCTGACCACTGCTGGCTATGATAGAAAGGTGTCAGGACACACAGGACATGGCAGCTGGCTGTGTATGGGGGGTGTAGTCACAGAGGGGTCAGAGCGCCCATGCTGACCCCTGACCACTGCTGGCTATGATAGAAAGGTGTCAGGACACACAGGACATGGCAGCTCGCTGTGTATGGGGGGTGTAGTCACAGAGGGGTCAGAGCGCCCATGCTGACCCCTGACCACTGCCGGCTATGATAGAAAGGTGTCAGGACACACAGGACATGGCAGCTCGCTGTGTATGGGGGGTGTAGTCACAGAGGGGTAAGAGCGCCCATGCTGACCCCTGACCACTGCTGGCTATGATAGAAAGGTGTCAGGACACAGGACATGGCAGCTCGCTGTATATGGGGGGGTGTAGTCACAGAGGGGTCAGAGCGCCCATGCTGACCCCTGACCACTGCTGGCTATGATAGAAAGGTGTCAGGACACACAGGATATGGCAGCTCGCTGTGTATGGGGGGTGTAGTCACAGAGGGGTCAGAGCGCCCATGCTGACCCCTGACCACTGCTGGCTATGATAGAAAGGTGTCAGGACACACAGGACATGGCAGCTCGCTGTGTATGGGGGGTGTAGTCACAGAGGGGTCAGAGCGCCCATGCTGACCCCTGACCACTGCTGGCTATGATAGAAAGGTGTCAGGACACACAGGACATGGCGGATCGCTGTGTATGGGGAGTGTAGTCACAGAGAGGTCAGAGCACCCATGCTGACCCCTGACCACTGCTGGCTATGATAGAAAGGTGTCAGGACACACAGGACATGGCAGCTCGCTGTATGGGGGGTGTAGTCACAGAGGGGTCAGAGCGCCCATGCTGACCCCTGACCCCTGCTGGCTATGATAGAAAGGTGTCAGGACATACAGGACATGGCAGCTCGCTGTGTATGGGGGGTGTAGTCACAGAAGGGTCAGAGCGCCCATGCTGACCCCTGACCACTGCTGGCTATGATAGAAAGGTGTCAGGACACAGGACATGGCAGCTCGCTGTGTATGGGGGGTGTAGTCACAGAGGGGTCAGAGCGCCCATGCTGACCCCTGACCACTGCTGGCTATGATAGAAAGGTGTCAGGACACACAGGACATGGCAGCTCGCTGTGTATGGGGGGTGTAGTCACAGAGGGGTCAGAGCGCCCATGCTGATTCCTGACCACTGCTGGCTATGATAGAAAGGTGTCAGGACACACAGGACATGGCAGCTCGCTGTGTATGGGGGGTGTAGTCACAGAGGGGTCAGAGCGCCCATGCTGACCACGTGTCAATTACTTGGAGAAGAGTGAAGCAGTGGAGGAGTTGTGATAACATGAGACAATTGGACAGATCTCGAGGCCTCGTTGGGTCAGAGATGGGAGGTGTCTACACGATGTCAGGTCTGGGTTGTCTTGTGATGGCTGATTGTTGGAGTTGTTGTGACATATGGTAGAGGAGCGGAGTCCTGCGGACGAGAAGCCCAGCAACGCAGGAGGCCGGGACGAGTGCAATATTGGAAGAATTACCACAACAGTGCACACCTTCCCGATCCTTCTGCATTCCTAGAGACCAGGACATGCACCCCAGGTCCGTGCTCCCCTGGTCTAGGTCCTGGGATGTGCACCTGAGCCATATTCAGTTTTCTGGTGGAGTGCTGCTGCAACTTTGGCTTATTCTAGTATATATATATACACATACACTTCAGGCCTCTCACTGCTGGGGAGGAAGAGGATGGGGCGAGAGATGAGATGGAGACACCACAATGGTTACCCCGGGGGAAGCATCCAGCCCTCCATCCTCCCTTCTGTGTCTCACCAGCGTGTGGGGGTGTCGGGGGAGATTCCCCTTCGGCCCCTGAAGTTTGCATTGTGGGCCTATTTGAATATTAAGTCTGTATCCCGCTGCCATGACGACCAGTGCCCAGCAACGGGCCCTGAATGTCGCTAACAATGCCCCAGTGAATGGGCCGTCACCCCAGGCGAGGCCGTGCCAGCAGAAGACCCCCGGAGGACATGGCCCACCTACCTGCTATCTGTGAGCTGCATCGTTACCATGTGACTGCTATTCTGTCCCAAAAGAGAGAACACGAACTCATCAGGGGGGCAACTATAATACAAGAGGCAAATCATCAACCAGGAAGAACACAAGCGCCAGGACCTGGGGATGAAGAGCCCAGGACCTGGGGATGAAGAGCCCAGGACCTGAGGATGAAGAGCCCAGGACCTGGGGATGAAGAGCCCAGGACCTGGGGATGAAGAGCCCAGGACCTGGGGATGAAGAGCCCAGGACCTGGGGATGAAGAGCCCAGGACCTGAGGATGAAGAGCCCAGGACCTGAGGATGAAGAGCCCAGGACCTGAGGATGAAGAGCCCAGGATCTGAGGATGAAGAGCCCAGGACCTGAGGATGAAGAGCCCAGGACCTGAGGATGAAGAGCCCAGGACCTGAGGATGAAGAGCCCAGGACCTGGGGATGAAGAGCCCAGGACCTGAGGATGAAGAGCCCAGGACCTGGGGATGAAGAACCCAGGACCTGGGGATGAAGAGCCCAGGACCTGGGGATGAAGAGCCCAGGACCTGAGGATGAAGAGCCCAGGACCTGAGGATGAAGAGCCCAGGACCTGAGGATGAAGAGCCCAGGATCTGAGGATGAAGAGCCCAGGACCTGAGGATGAAGAGCCCAGGACCTGAGGATGAAGAGCCCAGGACCTGAGGATGAAGAGCCCAGGACCTGGGGATGAAGAGCCCAGGACCTGAGGATGAAGAGCCCAGGACCTGAGGATGAAGAGCCCAGGACCTGGGGATGAAGAGCCCAGGACCTGGGGATGAAGAGCCCAGGATCTGAGGATGAAGAGCCCAGGACCTGGGGATGAAGAGCCCAGGACCTGAGGATGAAGAGCCCAGGACCTGGGGATGAAGAGCCCAGGACCTGAGGATGAAGAGCCCAGGACCTGAGGATGAAGAGCCCAGGATCTGAGGATGAAGAGCCCAGGACCTGTGGATGAAGAGCCCAGGACCTGAGGATGAAGAGCCCAGGACCTGAGGATGAAGAGCCCAGGACCTGAGGATGAAGAGCCCAGGACCTGAGGATGAAGAGCCCAGGACCTGAGGATGAAGAGCCCAGGACCTGGAGAGGAAGAGCCCAGGACCTGGAGAGGAAGAGCCCAGGACCTGGGGACGAAGAGCCCAGGACCTGGGGACGAAGAGCCCAGGACCTGGGGACGAAGAGCCCAGGACCTGGGGACGAAGAGCCCAGGACCTGGGGACGAAGAGCCCAGGACCTGGGGAAGAACACATGGGCTCAGACCTAGAAGGAAGAACACGTGGGCTCAGAACTAGAAGGAAGAACACGTGGGCTCAGACCTAGAAGGAAGAACGCGTGGGCTCAGACCTAGAAGGAAGAACGCGTGGGCTCAGACCTAGAAGGAAGAACACGTGGGTTCAGACCTAGAAGAAAGAACGCGTGGGCTCAGACCTAGAAGGAAGAACGCGTGGGTTCAGACCTAGAAGAAAGAACGCGTGGGCTCAGACCTAGATGGAAGAACGCGTGGGCTCAGACCTAGATGGAAGAACGCGTGGGCTCAGACCTAGATGGAAGAACGCGTGGGCTCAGACCTAGATGGAAGAACGCGTGGGCTCAGACCTAGAAGGAAGAACGCGTGGGCTCAGACCTAGAAGGAAGAACGCGTGGGCTCAGACCTAGAAGGAAGAACGCGTGGGCTCAGACCTAGAAGGAAGAACGCGTGGGCTCAGACCTAGATGGAAGAACGCGTGGGCTCAGACCTAGATGTAAGAACGCGTGGGCTCAGACCTAGATGTAAGAACGCGTGGGCTCAGACCTAGATGTAAGAACGCGTGGGCTCAGACCTAGAAGGAAGAACGCGTGGGCTCAGACCTAGAAGGAAGAACGCGTGGGCTCAGACCTAGAAGGAAGAACGCGTGGGCTCAGACCTAGATGTAAGAACGCGTGGGCTCAGAACTAGAAGGAAGAACGCGTGGGCTCAGACCTAGATGTAAGAACGCGTGGGCTCAGAACTAGAAGGAAGAACGCGTGGGCTCAGAACTAGAAGAAAGAACGCGTGGGCTCAGAACTAGAAGGAAGAACGCGTGGGCTCAGAACTAGAAGGAAGAACGCGTGGGCTCAGACCTAGAAGGAAGAACGCGTGGGCTCAGACCTAGAAGGAAGAACGCGTGGGCTCAGACCTAGAAGGAAGAACGCGTGGGCTCAGACCTAGAAGGAAGAACGCGTGGGCTCAGACCTAGAAGGAAGAACGCGTGGGCTCAGACCTAGAAGGAAGAACGCGTGGGCTCAGACCTAGAAGGAAGAACGCGTGGGCTCAGACCTAGAAGGAAGAACGCGTGGGCTCAGACCTAGAAGGAAGAACGCGTGGGCTCAGACCTAGAAGGAAGAACGCGTGGGCTCAGACCTAGAAGGAAGAACACGTGGGCTCAGACCTAGAAGGAAGAACGCGTGGGCTCAGACCTAGAAGGAAGAACACGTGGGCTCAGACCTAGAAGGAAGAACACATGGGCTCAGACTCGGGGGTGCAGGACCTAGGAGGTGCAGGGGTGAAGGACATCGGATGAAGACCATATGGGTTTGAGGGTGAAGGGTCTGGCAGGAAGGTATACAAACTGTGGAGAAGGATCTACCACAGCTTGAAGGACTCAGGACTCAGACCGTAAGAGGAAGGACACATGGGGATTTAGGGTGTAGGAGACAGGACAAGGGGGGCAGACCCAGGAGGAAAGATCTTGGAAGAAGATCATATTGGTGAAGGACATAGGAGGAAGAACATATGGGCGTAGATCCAGGATTGAGAGGAAGAACACATTGACTATGGACTTAGGGCTCAGACCCTAGAGCTGAGGGGTCAGTGGTTAGGACACATTAGGTCAGACCCTAGAGGTGAGGGGGCAGTGGTTAGGACACATTAGGTCAGACCCTAGAGGTGAGGGGTCAGTGGTTAGGACACATTAGGTCAGACCCTAGAGGTGAGGGGTCAGTGGTTAGGACACATTAGGTCAGACCCTAGAGGTGAGGGGGCAGTGGTTAGGACACATTAGGTCAGACCCTAGAGGTGAGGGGTCAGTGGTTAGGACACATTAGGTCAGACCCTAGAGGTGAGGGGTCAGTGGTTAGGACACATTAGGTCAGACCCTAGAGGTGAGGGGTCAGTGGTTAGGACACTTTAGGTCAGACCCTAGAGGTGAGGGGTCAGTGGTTAGGACACATTAGGTCAGACCCTAGAGGTGAGGGGTCAGTGGTTAGGATACTTTAGGTTAGACCCTAGAGGTGAGGGGTCAGTGGTTAGGACACTTTAGGTTAGACCCTAGAGGTGAGGGGTCAGTGGTTAGGACACATTAGGTCAGACCCTAGAGGTGAGGGGTCAGTGGTTAGGACGCATTAGGTCAGACCCTAGAGGTGAGGGGTCAGTGGTTAGGACACATTAGGTCAGACCCTAGAGGTGAGGGGGCAGTGGTTAGGACACTTTAGGTCAGACCCTAGAGGTGAGGGGTCAGTGGTTAAGACACTTTAGGTCAGACCCTAGAGGTGAGGGGTCAGTGGTTAGGACACATTAGGTCAGACCCTAGAGGTGAGGGGTCAGTGGTTAGGACACATTAGGTCAGACCCTAGAGGTGAGGGGTCAGTGGTTAGGATACTTTAGGTCAGACCCTAGAGGTGAGGGGTCAGTGGTTAGGACACATTAGGTCAGACCCTAGAGGTGAGGGGTCAGTGGTTAGGACACATTAGGTCAGACCCTAGAGGTGAGGGGTCAGTGGTTAGGACACATTAGGTCAGACCCTAGAGGTGAGGGGTCAGTGGTTAGGACACATTAGGTCAGACCCTAGAGGTGAGGGGTCAGTGGTTAGGACACATTAGGTCAGACCCTAGAGGTGAGGGGTCAGTGGTTAGGATACTTTAGGTCAGACCCTAGAGGTGAGGGGTCAGTGGTTAGGACACATTAGGTCAGACCCTAGAGGTGAGGGGTCAGTGGTTAGGACACATTAGGTCAGACCCTAGAGGTGAGGGGTCAGTGGTTAGGACACATTAGGTCAGACCCTAGAGGTGAGGGGGCAGTGGTTAGGACACATTAGGTCAGACCCTAGAGGTGAGGGGTCAGTGGTTAGGACACATTAGGTCAGACCCTAGAGGTGAGGGGTCAGTGGTTAGGACACATGGTTTAAGGGTTTGTCCACTTTCAGCAAATAATTGATATTGTTTGTGTAAGGAAAAGTTGTACAATTTTCCAATTTACTTTCTAGATCTCTGCTTGCTGTCTTGCTATAGGAAACTTCATGGTCATGTGATGTCACACAGGTGCATGGCTCGTTATATCCCTGGTCATGTGATGTCACACAGGTGCACGGCTCATTATATCCCTGGTCATGTGATGTCACACAGGTGCACGGCTCGTTATATCCCTGGTCATGTGATGTCACACAGGTGCACGGATCGTTATATCCCTGGTCATGTGATGTCACACAGGTGCACGGCTCGTTATATTCCTGGTCATGTGATGTCACACAGGTGCACGGCTCGTTATATTCCTGGTCATGTGATGTCACACAGGTGTACGGCTCGTTATATCCCTGGTCATGTGATGTCACACAGGTGCACGGCTCGTTATATCCCTGGTCATGTGATGTCACACAGGTGCACGGCTCGTTATATCCCTGGTCATGTGATGTCACACAGGTGCACGGCTCGTTATATCCCTGGTCATGTGATGTCACACAGGTGCACGGCTCCTTATACCACACAGCTCTGATTACTGTATGTGATATAACGAGCCGTGCACCTGTGTGACATCACATGACCAGGGATATAACGAGCCGTGCACCTGTGTGACATCACATGACCAGGGATATGATGATCCGTTACACAAACTATATCAATTATCTGCTGAAAGTGGAGAACCCCTCTAAGGGCCGGGTGCAGCCCCTCTCCCTCCGTGGTGGTGTCACTTACCTGCCCCCAGGTGCCCCCCGGCCGCTCCCGGAGCCTCTTCCCTCGTGCTCTGCCTCCTCCTCTCTGCGCTGGAACTTGTGTGAGCGGAGTCTTTCTTTGGGCAGAGGACAATGAGGTCTCCATGTGAGGTAAGACCCCCGCCCCCTCCCCCCCAAGCCCCCTCCACTCATGGCTGAGACCCTAACCCCCCCCTCGGGCCCCTGGCATAGAGCGCAGCAGCACATCAGGGGTTAAATCCCCAGCAACAAGTGCACAGCCCCCCCCCCAGCAACAAGTGCACAGCCCCCCCCCCCAGCAACAAGTGCACAGCCCCCCAGCAACAAGTGCACAGCCCCCCCAGCAACAAGTGCACAGCCCCCCAGCAACAAGTGCACAGCCCCCCCCAGCAACAAGTGCACAGCCCCCCCCAGCAACAAGTGCACAGCCCCCCCAGCAACAAGTGCACAGCCCCCCCAGCAACAAGTGCACAGCCCCCCCCCAGCAACAAGTGCACAGCCCCCCAGCAACAAGTGCACAGCCCACCCCCCAGCAACAAGTGCACAGCCCACCCCCCAGCAACAAGTGCACAGCCCCCCAAGCAACAAGTGCACAGCCCCCCCCCAGCAACAAGTGCACAGCCCCCCCAGCAACAAGTGCACAGCCCCCCCCAGCAACAAGTGCACAGCCCCCCCAGCAACAAGTGCACAACCCCCCAGCAACAAGTGCACAGCCCCCCCCAGCAACAAGTGCACAGCCCCCCCAGCAACAAGTGCACAGCCCCCCCAGCAACAAGTGCACAGCCCCCCCCGAGCAACAAGTGCCAGCCCCCCCCAGCAACAAGTGCACAGCCCCCCCAGCAACAAGTGCACAGCCCCCCCAGCAACAAGTGCACAGCCCCCCCAGCAACAAGTGCACAGCCCCCCCCAGCAACAAGTGCACAGCCCCCCCAGCAACAAGTGCACAGCCCCCCCAGCAACAAGTGCACAGCCCCCCCCCGAGCAACAAGTGCCAGCCCCCCCCAGCAACAAGTGCACAGCCCCCCAGCAACAAGTGCACAGCCCCCCCAGCAACAAGTGCACAGCCACCCCCAGCAACAAGTGCACAGCCCCCCCAGCAACAAGTGCACAGCCCCCCCCAGCAACAAGTGCCAGCCCCCCCCCCAGCAACAAGTGCCAGCCCCCCCCAGCAACAAGTGCACAGCCCCCCCAGCAACAAGTGCACAGCCCCCCCAGCAACAAGTGCACAGCCCCCCCCCAGCAACAAGTGCACAGCCCCCCCCAGCAACAAGTGCACAGCCCCCCAGCAACAAGTGCAAAGCCCCCCCAGCAACAAGTGCACAGCCCCCCCAGCAACAAGTGCACAGCCCCCCCAGCAACAAATGCACAGCCCCCCCCCAGCAACAAGTGCACAGCCCCCCCAGCAACAAGTGCACAACCCCCCCAGCAACAAGTGCACAGCCCCCCCAGCAACAAGTGCACAACCCCCCCCCCCAGCAACAAGTGCACAGCCCCCCCAGCAACAACTGCACAGCCCCCCCAGCAACAAGTGCACAGCCCCCCCCAGCAAAAAGTGCACAGCCCCCCCAGCAACAAGTGCACAGCCCCCCAGCAACAAGTGCACAGCCCCCCCCAGCAACAAGTGCACAGCCCCCCCAGCAACAAGTGCACAGCCCCCCCAGCAACAAGTGCACAGCCCCCCCCAGCAACAAGTGCACAGCCCCCCCAGCAACAAGTGCACAGCCCCCCCAGCAACAAGTGCACAGCCCCCCCAGCAACAAGTGCACAGCCCCCCCCAGCAACAAGTGCACAGCCCACCCCCAGCAACAAGTGCACAGCCCCCCCAGCAACAAGTGCACAGCCCCCCCAGCAACAAGTGCATAGCTCCCCCCCCCAGCAACAAGTGCACAGCTCCCCCAGCAACAAGTGCACACACCCCCCAGCAACAACTGCACAGCCCCCCCAGCAACAAGTGCCAGCCCCCCCCCCCAGCAACAAGTGCACAGCCCCCCCAGCAACAAGTGCACAGCCCCCCCCCCAGCAACAAGTGCACAGCTCCCCCCCAGCAACAAGTGCACAGCCCCCCCAGCAACAAGTGCACAGCCCCCCCCAGCAACAAGTGCACAGCCCCCCCCAGCAACAAGTGCACAGCCCCCCCAGCAACAAGTGCACAGCCCCCCCCAGCAACAAGTGCACAGCCCCCCCAGCAACAAGTGCCAGCCCCCCCCCCCAGCAACAAGTGCACAGCCCCCCCAGCAACAAGTGCACAGCCCCCCCCAGCAACAAGTGCACAGCCCCCCCAGCAACAAGTGCACAGCCCCCCCAGCAACAAGTGCACAGCCCCCCCCAGCAACAAGTGCACAGCCCCCCCCAGCAACAAGTGCACAGCCCCCCCAGCAACAAGTGCACAGCCCCCCCAGCAACAAGTGCACAGCCCCCCCAGCAACAAGTGCACAGCCCCCCCCAGCAACAAGTGCACAGCCCACCCCCAGCAACAAGTGCACAGCCCCCCCAGCAACAAGTGCACAGCCCCCCAGCAACAAGTGCACAGCCCCCCCCAGCAACAAGTGCACAGCCCACCCCCAGCAACAAGTGCACAGCCCCCCCAGCAACAAGTGCACAGCCCCCCCAGCAACAAGTGCACAGCCCCCCCAGCAACAAGTGCACAGCCCCCCCAGCAACAAGTGCATAGCTCCCCCCCCCAGCAACAAGTGCACAGCTCCCCCAGCAACAAGTGCACACACCCCCCAGCAACAACTGCACAGCCCCCCCAGCAACAAGTGCCAGCCCCCCCCCCAGCAACAAGTGCACAGCCCCCCCAGCAACAAGTGCACAGCCCCCCCCCCAGCAACAAGTGCACAGCTCCCCCCCAGCAACAAGTGCACAGCCCCCCCAGCAACAAGTGCACAGCCCCCCCCAGCAACAAGTGCACAGCCCCCCCCAGCAACAAGTGCACAGCCCCCCCCAGCAACAAGTGCACAGCCCCCCCCAGCAACAAGTGCACAGCCCCCCCAGCAACAAGTGCCAGCCCCCCCCCCCCCAGCAACAAGTGCACAGCCCCCCCAGCAACAAGTGCACAGCCCCCCCCCAGCAACAAGTGCACAGCTCCCCCCCCAGCAACAAGTGCACAGCCCCCCCAGCAACAAGTGCACAGCCCCCCCCAGCAACAAGTGCCAGCCCCCCCAGCAACAAGTGCACAGCCCCCCCCAGCAACAACTGCACAGCCCCCCAGCAACAACTGCACAGCCCCCCCCAGCAACAAGTGCACAGCCCCCCCCCAGCAACAAGTGCACAGCCCCCCCAGCAACAAGTGCACAGCCCCCCAGCAACAAGTGCACAGCCCCCCCAGCAACAAGTGCACAGCTCCCCCAGCAACACGTGCACAGCCCCCCCCCCAGCAACAAGTGCACAGCCCCCCCCAGCAACAAGTGCACAGCCCCCCCAGCAACAAGTGCACAGCCCCCCCCAGCAACAAGTGCACAGCTCCCCCAGCAACAAGTGCACAGCCCCCCCCAGCAACAAGTGCACAGCCCCCCCCAGCAACAAGTGCACAGCCCCCCAGCAACAAGTGCACAGCCCACCCCCAGCAACAAGTGCACAGCCCCCCCCAGCAACAAGTGCACAGCCCCCCCAGCAACAAGTGCACAGCCCCCCAGAAACAAGTGCACAGCCCCCCCCCAGCAACAAGTGCACAGCCCCCCCAGCAACAAGTGCACAGCCCCCCCCAGCAACAAGTGCACAGCCCCCCCAGCAACAAGTGCACAGCCCACCCCCAGCAACAAGTGCACAGCCCCCCCCAGCAACAAGTGCACAGCCCCCCCAGCAACAAGTGCACAGCCCACCCCCAGCAACAAGTGCACAGCCCCCCCAGCAACAAGTGCACAGCCCCCCCAGCAACAAGTGCACAGCCCCCCCAGCAACAAGTGCATAGCTCCCCCCCCCCAGCAACAAGTGCACAGCTCCCCCAGCAACAAGTGCACAGCCCCCCCAGCAACAAGTGCACAGCCCCCCCAGCAACAAGTGCACAGCCCCCCCCCCAGCAACAAGTGCACAGCCTCCCCCAGCAACAAGTGCACAGCTCCCCCCAGCAACAAGTGCACAGCCCCCCCCAGCAACAAGTGCACAGCTCCCCCCCCAGCAACAAGTGCACAGCTCCCCCCCCAGCAACAAGTGCACAGCCCCCCCAGCAACAAGTGCACAGCCCCCCCCCTAGCAACAAGTGCCAGCCCCCCCAGAAACAAGTGCACAGCCCACCCAGCAACAAGTGCACAGCCCCCCCCAGCAACAAGTGCACAGCTCCCCCCCCAGCAACAAGTGCACAGCCCCCCCAGCAACAAGTGCACAGCCCCCCCCAGCAACAAGTGCACAGCTCCCCCCCCAGCAACAAGTGCACAGCCCCCCCAGCAACAAGTGCACAGCCCCCCCCAGCAACAAGTGCCAGCCCCCCCAGCAACAAGTGCACAGCCCACCCAGCAACAAGTGCACAGCCCCCCCAGCAACAAGTGCACAGCCCCCCAGCAACAAGTGCAAAGCCCCCCCAGCAACAACTGCACAGCCCCCCCAGCAACAAGTGCACAGCTCCCCCCCCAGCAACAAGTGCACAGCCCCCCCAGCAACAAGTGCACAGCCCCCCCCAGCAACAAGTGCACAGCTCCCCCAGCAACAAGTGCACAGCCCCCCCAGCAACAAGTGCACAGCCCCCCCCAGCAACAAGTGCACAGCCCACCCAGCAACAAGTGCACAGCTCCCCCCCCAGCAACAAGTGCACAGCCTCCCCAGCAACAAGTGCACAGCCCCCCCAGCAACAAGTGCACAGCCCCCCCCCAGCAACAAGTGCACAGCTCCCCCCCCAGCAACAAGTGCACAGCCCCCCCAGCAACAAGTGCACAGCTCCCCCCCAGCAACAAGTGCACAGCTCCCCCAGCAACAAGTGCACAGCCCCCCCAGCAACAAGTGCACAGCTCCCCCAGCAACAAGTGCACAGCCCACCCAGCAACAAGTGCACAGCTCCCCCAGCAACAAGTGCACAACCCCCCCAGCAACAAGTGCACAGCCCCCCCAGCAACAAGTGCACAGCCCCCCCCAGCAACAACTGCACAGCCCCCCCAGCAACAAGTGCACAGCCCCCCCCAGCAACAAGTGCACAGCTCCCCCAGCAACACGTGCACAGCCCCCCCCCCCAGCAACAAGTGCACAGCCTCCCCCAGCAACAAGTGCACAGCCCCCCCCCAGCAACAAGTGCACAGCCCCCCCCCAGCAACAAGTGCACAGCCCCCCCAGCAACAAGTGCACAGCCCCCCCCAGCAACAAGTGCACAGCCCCCCCCAGCAACAAGTGCACAGCTCCCCCAGCAACAAGTGCACAGCCCCCCCAGCAACAAGTGCACAGCCCCCCCCAGCAACAAGTGCACAGCCCACCCAGCAACAAGTGCACAGCTCCCCCCCCAGCAACAAGTGCACAGCCTCCCCAGCAACAAGTGCACAGCCCCCCCAGCAACAAGTGCACAGCCCCCCCCCCAGCAACAAGTGCACAGCTCCCCCCCCAGCAACAAGTGCACAGCCCCCCCAGCAACAAGTGCACAGCTCCCCCCCCAGCAACAAGTGCACAGCTCCCCCAGCAACAAGTGCACAGCCCCCCAGCAACAAGTGCACAGCTCCCCCAGCAACAAGTGCACAGCCCACCCAGCAACAAGTGCACAGCTCCCCCAGCAACAAGTGCCAGCTCCCCCCAGCAACAAGTGCACAGCCCCCCCAGCAACAAGTGCACAGCCCCCCCCAGCAACAACTGCACAGCCCCCCCAGCAACAAGTGCACAGCCCCCCCCAGCAACAAGTGCACAGCTCCCCCAGCAACACGTGCACAGCCCCCCCCCCCAGCAACAAGTGCACAGCTCCCCCAGCAACAAGTGCACAGCCCGCCCCCAGCAGCAAGTGCACAGCCCCCCCAGCAACAAGTGCACAGCCCCCCCCAGCAACAAGTGCACAGACCCCCAGCAACAAGTGCACAGCCCGCCCCCAGCAGCAAGTGCACAGCCCACCCCCCAGCAACAAGTGCACAGCCCCCCCCAGCAACAAGTGCACAGCCCCCCCCAGCAACAAGTGCACAGCCCCCCCAGCAACAAGTGCACAGCCCCCCCCAGCAACAACTGCACAGCTCCCCCCCAGCAACAAGTGCACAGCCCCCCCCAGCAACAAGTGCACAGCCCCCCCAGCAACAAGTGCACAGCCCCCCCCAGCAACAAGTGCACAGCCCCCCCAGCAACAAGTGCACAGCCCCCCCCAAGCAACAAGTGCACAGACCCCCAGCAACAAGTGCACAGCCCACCCAGCAACAAGTGCACAGCCCCTCCCAGCAACAAGTGCACAGCCCCCCCAGCAACAAGTGCACAGCCCCCCCCAGCAACAAGTGCACAGCCCCCCCCAGCAGCAAGTGCACAGCCCCCCCCAGCAACAAGTGCACAGACCCCCAGCAACAAGTGCACAGCCCGCCCCCAGCAGCAAGTGCACAGCCCCCCCAGCAACAAGTGCACAGCCCCCCCCAGCAACAAGTGCACAGACCCCCAGCAACAAGTGCACAGCCCGCCCCCAGCAGCAAGTGCACAGCCACCCCCAGCAACAAGTGCACAGCCCCCCCAGCAACAAGTGCACAGCCCCCCCCAGCAACAAGTGCCAGCCCCCCCCCAGCAACAAGTGCACAGCCCCCCCAGCAACAAGTGCACAGCCCCCCCCCCCAGCAACAAGTGCACAGCCCCCCCAGCAACAAGTGCACAGCCCCCCCAGCAACAAGTGCACAGCCCCCCCAGCAACAAGTGCACAGCCCCCCCCAGCAACAAGTGCCAGCCCCCCCCAGCAACAAGTGCACAGCCCACCCAGCAACAAGTGCACAGCCCCCCTAGCAACAAGTGCACAGCCCCCCCCAGCAACAAGTGCACAGCCCCCCCAGCAACAAGTGCACAGCCCCCCCAGCAACAAGTGCACAGCCCCCCTAGCATTGCAATCTATTTCTCTCTGGTATCAGGCATGTAAAACTATTGGAGATCTGACAGTACACAGTGTCACCAGTAGGGGGCGCCCTGGTTGCAGTGAGTATTGGGAGACATTGATGTAGCACAGCTCGGGTGTTTGTGGTGTGATGTCATCACTGCTATCGCTGACATCACCAGTGCCGGGTGCTAGCCCCTCCCTCCTGTCTGTGATAACACAAACTTATCTCCGGAGATTTCCACTCATATAGTGACTCAGCGGCAACTTCCTCCAACACCGGGACCATAGCACCAGATACTGCCCCCCCTAATATATACACATAATACCGCCCCCTTATATATACACATAATACCTCCCCCTGTATATACATAATACCGCCCCTGTATATACATAATACCGCCCCCTGTATATACATAATACCGCCCCTGTATATACATAATACCGCCCCCTGTATATACACATAATACCTCCCCTGTATATACATAATACCACCCCCTGTATACACATAATACCTCCCCTGTATATACATAATACCACCCCCTGTATATACATAATACCGCCCCCTGTATATACATAATACCGCCCCCCCTAATATATACACATAATACCGCCCCCTAATATATACACATAATACCTCCCCCTGTATATACATAATACCGCCCCTGTATATACATAATACCGCCCCCTGTATATACATAATACCGCCCCTGTATATACATAATACCGCCCCCTGTATATACACATAATACCTCCCCTGTATATACATAATACCACCCCCTGTATACACATAATACCTCCCCTGTATATACATAATACCACCCCCTGTATATACATAATACCGCCCCCTGTATATACATAATACCGCCCCCCCTAATATATACACATAATACCGCCCCCTAATATATACACATAATACCTCCCCCTGTATATACATAATACCGCCCCTGTATATACATAATACCGCCCCCTGTATATACACATAATACCTCCCCTGTATATACATAATACCACCCCCTGTATACACATAATACCTCCCCTGTATATACATAATACCGCCCCCTAATATATACACATAATACCTCCCCTGTATATACATAATACCTCCCCTGTATATACATAATACCGCCCCCTATATACACATAATACCTCCCCTGTATATACATAATACCTCCCCTGTATATACATAATACCGCCCCTGTATATACATAATACCGCCCCCTGTATATACATAATACCTCCCCCTGTATATACATAATACCACCCCCTGTATATACACATAATACCTCCCCCTGTATATACATAATACCACCCCCTGTATATACATAATACCTCCCCCTAATATATACACATAATACCGCCCCCTGAATATACATATAATACCTCCCCCTGTATATACATAATACCTCCCCCTAATATATACACATAATACCGCCCCCTGAATATACATATAATACCTCCCCCTGTATATACATAATACCGCCCCCTAATATATACACATAATACCGCCCCCTGTATACACATAATACCGCCCCCTGTATACACATAATACCGCCCCCCTAATATATACACATAATACCGCCCCCTAATATATACACATAAAACCGCCCCCTAATATATACACATAATACCGCCCCCTGAATATACATATAATACCTCCCCCTGTATATACATAATACCTCCCCCTGTATATACATAATACCGCCCCCTAATATATACACATAATACCGCCCCCTGTATATACATAATACCACCCCCTGTATATACATAATACCGCCCCCTAATATATACACATAATACCGCCCCCTGTATATACACATAATACCGCCCCCTGTATATACATAATACCACCCCCTGTATATACACATAATACCGCCCCCTGTATATACATAATACCACCCCCTGTATATACACATAATACCGCCCCCTGTATATACATAATACCGCCCCCTGTATACACATAATACCGCACCCTGTATATACATAATACCTCCCCCTGTATATACATAATACCACCCCCTGTATATACACATAATACCATCCCCTGTATATACATAATACCTCCCCCTGTATACACATAATATCTCCCCCTGTATACACATAATATCTCCCCCTGTATATACATAATACCGCCCCCTGTATATACATAATACCTCCCCCTGTATATACATAATACCTCCCCTGTATATACATAATACCGCCCCCTGTATATACATAATACCGCCCCCTGTATACACATAATACCTCCCCTGTATATACATAATACCGCCCCCCTAATATATACACATAATACCGCCCCCTGTATACACATAATACCGCCCCCTGTATATACATAATACCTCCCCTGTATATACATAATACCTCCCCTGTATATACATAATACCACCCCCTGTATATACATAATACCGCCCCCTGTATACACATAATACCTCCCCCTGTATACACATAATACCGCCCCCTGAATACACATAATACCTCCCCCTGTATACACATAATACCTCCCCCTGTATACACATAATACCTCCCCCTGTATATACATAATACCGCCCCCTGTATACACATAATACCACCCCCTGTATATACATAATACCACCCCCTGTATATACATAATACCGCCCCCTGTATACACATAATACCACCCCCTGTATACACATAATACCGCCCCCTGTATATACATAATACCTCCCCCTGTATACACATAATACCTCCCTCTGTATACACATAATACCGCCCCCTGTATACACATAATACCACCCCCTGTATATACACATAATACCTCCCCCTGTAAATACATAATACCTTCCCCTGTATACACATAATACCGCCCCCTGTATATACATAATACCACCCCCTGTATACACATAATACCGCCCCCTGTATACACATAATATCTCCCCCTGTATACACATAATATCTCCCCCTGTATATACATAATACCGCCCCCTGTATATACATAATACCGCCCCCTGTATATACATAATACCGCCCCCTGTATACACATAATATCTCCCCCTGTATACACATAATATCTCCCCCTGTATACACATAATACCGCCCCCTGTATATACATAATACCACCCCCTGTATACACATAATACCGCCCCCTGTATATACATAATACCGCCCCCTGTATACACATAATATCTCCCCCTGTATATACATACGTCCCCTGTATATACATAATACCTCCCCCTGTATATACATAATACCTCCCCCTGTATATACATAATACCGCCCCCTAATATATACACATAATACCGCCCCCTGTATATACATAATACCGCCCCCTGTATATACATAATACCGCCCCCTAATATATACACATAATACCGCCCCCTGTATATACACATAATACCGCCCCCTGTATATACATAATACCGCCCCCTGTATACACATAATACCACCCCCTGTATATACATAATACCACCCCCTGTAAATACATAATACCTCCCCCTGTATACACATAATACCACCCCCTGTATATACATAATACCACCCCCTGTATACACATAATACCGCCCCCTGTATACACATAATATCTCCCCCTGTATATACATAATACCTCCCCCTGTATACACATAATACCTCCCCTGTATATACATAATACCACCCCCTGTATATACATAATACCTCCCTCTGTATATACATAATATCTCCCCCTGTATATACATAATACCACCCCCTGTATATACATAATACCTCCCCCTAATATATACACATAATACCGCCCCCTGAATATACATATAATACCTCCCCCTGTATACACATAATACCGCCCCCTGTATATACACATAATACCTCCCCCTGTATATACATAATACCGCCCCCTGTATACACATAATACCTCCCCCAGTATATATACATAATACCTCCCCCTGTATACACATAATACCACCCCCTGTATACACATAATACCTTCCCTGTATACACATAATACCGCCCCCTGTATATACATAATACCTCCCCCTGTATACACATAATACCGCCCCCTGTATACACATATTACCGCCCCCTGTATATACATAATACCTCCCCCTGTATATACATAATACCGCCCCCTAATATATACACATAATACCGCCCCCTGTATACACATAATACCTCCCCCTGTATATACATAATACCGCCCCCTAATATATACACATAATACCGCCCCCTGTATATACACATAATACCTCCCCCTGTATATACACATAATACCGCCCCCTGTATATACACATAATACCTCCCCCTGTAAATACATAATACCTCCCCTGTATACACATAATACCACCCCCTGTATATACATAATACCGCCCCCTGTATACACATAATACCGCCCCCTGTATACACATAATACCGCCCCCTGTATATACATAATACCTCCCCTGTATATACATAATACCTCCCCTGTATATACATAATACCTCCCCTGTATACACATAATACCTCCCCCTGTATACACATAATACCGCCCCCTGTATACACATAATACCTCCCCCTGTATACACAAAATATAGCCCCCTGTATACACATAATACCTCCCCCTGTATATACATACGTCCCCTGTATATACATAATACCGCCCCCTGTATATACATAATACCTCCCCTGTATATACATAATACCGCCCCCTGTATACACATAATACAGCCCCCTGTATACACATAATACCTCCCCCTGTATATACATAATACCGCCCCCTGTATACACATAATACAGCCCCCTGTATACACATAATACCTCCCCCTGTATATACATACGTCCCCTGTATATACATAATACCTCCCCTGTATACACATAATACCTCCCCCTGTATATACATAATACCGCCCCCTGTATACACATAATACCATCCCCTGTATATACATAATACCTCCCTCTGTATATACATAATACCTCCCCCTGTATATACATAATACCTCCCCTGTATACACATAATACCTCCCCCTGTATATACACATAATACCGCCCCCTGAATATACATAATACCATCCCCTGTATATACATAATACCTCCCTCTGTATATACATAATACCTCCCTCTGTATATACATAATACCTCCCCTGTATACACATAATACCTCCCCCTGTATATACATAATACCACCCCCTGTATATACATAATACCGCCCCCTGTATACACATAATACCATCCCCTGTATATACATAATACCTCCCCCTGTATACACATAATACCGCCCCCTATATACACATAATACCGCCCCCTGTATATACATAATACCACCCCCTGTATATACATAATACCTCCCCCTGTATACACATAATACCGCCCCCTATATACACATAATACCGCCCCCTGTATATACATAATACCGCCCCCTGTATACACATAATACCGCCCCCTGTATATACATAATACCGCCCCCTGAATATATATAATACCTTCCCCTGTATATACATAATACCGCCCCCTGAATATACATAATACCTCCCCCTGTATATACATAATACCTCCCCCTGTATATACACATAATACCGCCCCCTGTATACACATAATACCGCCCCCTGTATACACATAATACCTTCCCTGTATACACATAATACCGCCCCCTGTATATACATAATACCTCCCCCTGTATACACATAATACCGCCCCCTGTATACACATATTACCGCCCCCTGTATATACATAATACCTCCCCCTGTATATACATAATACCGCCCCCTAATATATACACATAATACCGCCCCCTGTATACACATAATACCTCCCCCTGTATATACATAATACCACCCCTTGTATATACACATAATACCTCCCCCTGTATACACATAATACCACCCCCTGTATATACATAATACCGCCCCCTAATATATACACATAATACCGCCCCCTGTATATACACATAATACCTCCCCCTGTATATACATAATACCACCCCCTGTATATACACATAATACCTCCCCCTGTATATACATAATACCACCCCTTGTATATACACATAATACCTCCCCCTGTATACACATAATACCGCCCCCTGAATATACATAATACCACCCTTTGTTTACACATAATACCACCGCCTGTATATACACATAATACCTCCCCCTGTATATACATAATACCACCCCCTGTATATACATAATACCGCCCCCTGTATACACATAATACCACCCCCTGTATATACACATAATACCTCCCCCTGTACATATACATAATACCGCCCCCTGTATACACATAATACCTCCCCCTGTATATACATAATACCACCCCCTGTATATACATAATACCGCCCCCTGTATACACATAATACCACCCCCTGTATATACACATAATACCACCCCCTGTATACACATAATACCTCCCCCGGTATATACATAATACCTCCCCCTGTATACACATAATACCTCCCCCTGTATATACATAATACCTCCCCCTGTATATACATAATACCACCCCCTGTATATACATAATACCGCCCCCTGTATACACATAATACCACCCCCTGTATATACACATAATACCACCCCCTGTATACACATAATACCTCCCCCTGTATACACATAATACCTCCCCCTGTATATACATAATACCTCCCCCTGTATATACATAATACCTCCCACTGTATATACATAATACCGCCCCCTGTATACACATAATACCTCCCCCTGTATACACATAATACCACCCCCTGTATACACATAATACCGCCCCCTGTATACACATAATACCTCCCCCTGTATACACATAATACCTCCCCCTGTATACACATAATACCATCCCCTGTATACACATAATACCACCCCCTGTATATACACATAATACCACCCCCTGTATACACATAATACCTCCCCCTGTATACACATAATACCTCCCCCTGTATACACATAATACCTCCCCCTGTATACACATAATACCCCCCCCTGTATATACATAATACCTCCCCCTGTATATACATAATACCACCCCCTGTATATACATAATACCGCCCCCTGTATATACATAATACCGCCCCTTGTATACACATAATACCTCCCCCTGTATATACATAATACCGCCCCCTAATATATACACATAATACCGCCCCCTGTATACACATAATACCTCCCCCTGTATATACATAATACCACCCCTTGTATATACACATAATACCTCCCCCTGTATACACATAATACCACCCCCTGTATATACATAATACCGCCCCCTAATATATACACATAATACCGCCCCCTGTATATACACATAATACCTCCCCCTGTATATACATAATACCACCCCCTGTATATACACATAATACCTCCCCCTGTATATACATAATACCACCCCTTGTATATACACATAATACCTCCCCCTGTATACACATAATACCGCCCCCTGAATATACATAATACCACCCCCTGTTTACACATACTACCACCGCCTGTATATACACATAATACCTCCCCCTGTATATACATAATACCACCCCCTGTATATACATAATACCGCCCCCTGTATACACATAATACCACCCCCTGTATATACACATAATACCTCCCCCTGTACATATACATAATACCGCCCCCTGTATACACATAATACCTCCCCCTGTATATACATAATACCACCCCCTGTATATACATAATACCGCCCCCTGTATACACATAATACCACCCCCTGTATACACATAATACCGCCCCCTGTATATACATAATACCTCCCCCTGTATACACATAATACCTCCCTCTGTATACACATAATACCGCCCCCTGTATACACATAATACCTCCCCCTGTATATACATAATACCGCCCCCTGTATATACATAATACCACCCCCTGTATACACATAATACCGCCCCCTGTATACACATAATACCTCCCTCTGTATACACATAATACCGCCCCCTGTATATACATAATACCACCCCCTGTATATACACATAATACCACCCCCTGTATACACATAATACCTCCCCCTGTATACACATAATACCACCCCCTGTATATACATAATACCTCCCCCTGTATACACATAATACCTCCCCCTGTATACACATAATACCACCCCCTGTATACACATAATACCGCCCCCTGTATACACATAATACCTCCCCCTGTATACACATAATACCTCCCCCTGTATATACATAATACCACCCCCTGTATATACATAATACCGCCCCCTGTATACACATAATACCGCCCCCTGTATACACATAATACCTCCCCCTGTATACACAAAATACCACCCCCTGTATACACATAATACCTCCCCCTGTATACACATAATACCACCCCCTGTATACACATAATACCTCCCCCTGTATATACACATAATACCACCCCCTGTATACACATAATACCGCCCCCTGTATACACATAATACCTCCCCCTGTATACACATAATACCACCCCCTGTATACACATAATACCTCCCCCTGTATACACATAATACCACCCCCTGTATACACATAATACCGCCCCCTGTATACACATAATACCGCCCCCTGTATACACATAATACCGCCCCCTGTATATACATAATACCGCCCCCTGTTTATACATAATACCGCCCCCTGTAAATACATAATACCTCCCCTGTATACACATAATACCACCCCCTGTATATACATAATACCGCCCCCTGTATACACATAATACCGCCCCCTGTTTATACATAATACCGCCCCCTGTAAATACATAATACCTCCCCTGTATACACATAATACTGCCCCCTGTATACACATAATACCACCCCCTGTATATACATAACACCGCCCCCTGTATACACATAATACCGCCCCCTGTATACACATAATACCGCCCCCTGTATATACATAATACCTCCCCTGTATATACATAATACCTCCCCTGTATATACATAATACCTCCCCCTGTATACACATAATACAGCCCCCTGTATACACATAATACCTCCCCTGTATACACATAATACCTCCCCCTGTATATACATACGTCCCCTGTATATACATAATACCGCCCCCTGTATATACATAATACCTCCCCTGTATATACATAATACCGCCCCCTGTATACACATAATACAGCCCCCTGTATACACATAATACCTCCCCCTGTATATACATACGTCCCCTGTATATACATAATACCTCCCCTGTATACACATAATACCTCCCCCTGTATATACATAATACCGCCCCCTGTATACACATAATACCATCCCCTGTATATACATAATACCTCCCTCTGTATATACATAATACCTCCCCCTGTATATACATAATACCTCCCCTGTATACACATAATACCTCCCCCTTTATATACACATAATACCATCCCCTGTATATACATAATACCTCCCTCTGTATATACATAATACCTCCCTCTGTATATACATAATACCTCCCCTGTATACACATAATACCTCCCCCTGTATATACATAATACCGCCCCCTGTATACACATAATACCATCCCCTGTATATACATAATACCTCCCTCTGTATATACATAATCCCGCCCCCTGTATACACATAATACCTCCCCCAGTATATATACATAATACCGCCCCCTGTATACACATAATACCATCCCCTGTATATACATAATACCGCCCCCTGTATATACATAATACCGCCCCCTGTATATACATAATACCGCCCCCTATATATACATAATACCTCCCCCTGTATATACATAATACCGCCCCCTGTATACACATAATACCGCCCCCTGTATATACATAATACCTCCCCCTGTATATACATAATACCTCCCCCTGTATATACAAAATACCTCCCCTGTATCCTATCTCCTCCCGTTATATAAATCAGCAGCTTGTGTCGGTCGCAGCAGGTGACATTCCTCACGCTCCGTGTTCGTCCGAGGTTGTCACCACTGTCACCGTCTATGTAGCTTCTGGTATTTATTGGAGCAATCGATGGGATGTTAATGGTTAATCTAAGCACAAAAGACGACTCTTCACCTTATACCCCTGCATCCGAGTCTCCTCATCCCCCTCCACCCGAGACTCCTCATCCCCCTCCACCCGAGACACCTCATCCCCTTCCACCCGAGGCTCCTCATCCCCCTGCATCCGAGTCTCCTCATCCCCCTCCACCCGAGACTCCTCATCCCCTTCCACCCGAGACTCCTCATCCCCTTCCACCCGAGACTCCTCATCCCCTTCCACCCGAGACTCCTCATCCCCTTCCACCCGAGGCTCCTCATCCCCTTCCACCTGAGGCTCCTCATCCCCCTCCAACTGAGACTCCTCATCCCCCTTCACCCGAGGCTCCTCATCCCCCTCCAACCGAGGCTCCTCATCCCCCTCCACCCGAGACTCCTCATCCCCCTCCACCCGAGACTCCTCATCCCCCTCCACCCGAGACTCCTCATCCCCCTCCACCCGAGACTCCTCATCCCCTTCCACCCGAGGCTCCTCATCCCCCTCCACCCGAGACTCATCATCCCCTTCCACCCGAGGCTCCTCATCACCCTTCACCCGAGGCTCCTCATCCCTTTCCACCCGAGACTCCTCATCCCCTTCCACCAGAGGCTCCTCATTCCCCTCCACCCAAGACACCTCATCCCCTTCTACCCGAGGCTCCTCATCCCCCTCCACCCGAGACTCCTCATCCCCCTCCACCCCTCACCTTGTCCCCCTCCACCTGAGACTCCTCATCCCCCTGCGATCAAGACACCTCATCCCCTTCCACCGGAGACTCCTCATCCCCTCGCCCTGAGACTCCTCATCCCCTCGCCCTGAGACTCCTCATCCCCATCCACCCGAGACTCCTCATCCCCATCCACCCAGGAATCCTCATCCACATCCACCCAGGAATCCTCATCCACCTCCACGAGAGACTCCTCAATCCCCTGCATCCAAGACTCATCATCCCCCTCCACCCGAGGCTCCTCATCCCCCTCCACCCCAGAAACCTCATTCCCACCACCCCAAACTGGTCACCCCCATCCACCCAAGGATCCTCATCCCCCTCCACCCGAGACTCCTCATCCCCCTGCACCGGAGACTCCCCATCCACCCAAGGATCCTCATCCCCCTCCACCAGAGACTCCTCATCCCCCTCCACTCGAGACTCCTCATCCCCCTCCACCCGAGACTCCTCATCCCCCTCCACCCGAGACACCTCATCCCCTTCCACCCGAGGCTCCTCATCCCCCTGCATCCGAGTCTCCTCATCCCCCTCCACCCGAGACTCCTCATCCCCTTCCACCCGAGACTCCTCATCCCCTTCCACCCGAGACTCCTCATCCCCTTCCACCTGAGGCTCCTCATCCCCCTCCAACTGAGACTCCTCATCCCCCTTCACCCGAGGCTCCTCATCCCCCTCCAACCGAGGCTCCTCATCCCCCTCCACCCGAGACTCCTCATCCCCCTCCACCCGAGACTCCTCATCCCCCTCCACCCGAGACTCCTCATCCCCCTCCACCCGAGACTCCTCATCCCCTTCCACCCGAGGCTCCTCATCCCCCTCCACCCGAGACTCATCATCCCCTTCCACCCGAGGCTCCTCATCCCCCTCCACCCGAGGCTCCTCATCCCCTTCCACCAGAGGCTCCTCATTCCCCTCCACCCGAGACTCCTCATCCCCCTGCACCCGAGGCTCCTCATCCCCCTCCACCCGAGACTCCTCATCCCCCTCCACCCCTCACCTTGTCCCCCTCCACCTGAGACTCCTCATCCCCCTGCGATCAAGACACCTCATCCCCTTCCACCGGAGACTCCTCATCCCCTCGCCCTGAGACTCCTCATCCCCTCGCCCTGAGACTCCTCATCCCCATCCACCCGAGACTCCTCATCCCCATCCACCCAGGAATCCTCATCCACATCCACCCAGGAATCCTCATCCACCTCCACGAGAGACTCCTCAATCCCCTGAATCCAAGACTCATCATCCCCCTCCACCCGAGGCTCCTCATCCCCCTCCACCCCAGAAACCTCATTCCCGCCACCCCAAACTGGTCACCCCCATCCACCCAAGGATCCTCATCCCCCTCCACCCGAGACTCCTCATCCCCCTGCACCGGAGACTCCCCATCCACCCAAGGATCCTCATCCCCCTCCACCAGAGACTCCTCATCCCCCTCCACTCGAGACTCCTCATCCCCCTCCACCCGAGACTCCTCATCCCCCTCCACCCGAGACTCCTCATCCCCCTCCACCCGAGACTCCTCATGCCCCTCCACCCGAGACTCCTTACTGCCTCCACCCGAGTCTCCTCATCCCTCTCCACCCGAGTCTCCTCATCCCCCTGGACCCGAGATTCCTCATCCCTCTCCACCTGAGACTCTTCATCCCCCTCCACCCGAGTCACTTTAACCCCCTCCACCTGAGTCTCCTCATCCCCCTCCACCCTAGACTCCTCATCCCCCTCCACCCAAGACTCCTCATCCCCCTCCACCTGAGACTCCTCATCCCCCTCCACCCGAGACTCCTTATCCCCCTCTACCCAAGACTCCTCATCCCCCTCAACCGGAGACTCCTCATCCCCCTCCACCCGAGACTCCTTATCCCCCTCCACCCGAGACTCCTCATCCCCCTCCACCCGAGACTCCTCATCCCCATCCACCCAGGAATCCTCATCTACCTCCACGAGAGACTCCTCAATCCCCTGCATCCAAGACTCATCATCCCCCTCCACCCGAGGTTCCTCATCCCCCTCCACCCCAGACACCTCATCCCCGCCACCCTAAACTCCTCACCCCCCCCACCCGAGACCCGTCACCCCCATCCACCCAAGGATCCTCATCCCCCTCCACCCGAGACTCCTCATCCCCCTGCACCCGAGACTCATTATCCACCCAAGGATCCTCATCCCCCTCCACCAGAGACTCCTCATCCCCCTCCACCCGAGACTCCTCATCCCCCTACACCCGAGACTCCTCATCCCCCTCCACCCGAGACTCCTCATCCCCCTCCACCCGAGACTCCTCATCCCCCTCCACCCGAGACTCCTCATCTCCGCCACCCTAATCTCCTCACCCCCCTCCACCCGAGACTCGTCACCCCCTTCCACCCGAGACTCCTCATCCCCCTGCACCCAAGACTCCCCATCCACCCAAGGATCCCCATCCTCCTCCACCAGAGACTCCTCATCCCCCTCCACTCGAGACTCCTCATCTCCCTCCACCCGAGACTCCTCATCCCCCTCCACCCGAGACTCCTTGTCCCCCTCCACCCGAGACTCCTCGTCCCCCTCCACCCGAGACTCCTCGTCCCCCTCCACCCGAGACTCCTCGTCCCCCTCCACCAGAGACTCCTCGCCCCCCTCCACCCGAGACTCCTCGCCCCCCTCCACCCGAGACTCCTCGCCCCCCTCCACCCGAGACTCCTCGTCCCCTCCACCCGAGACTCCTCATCCCCCTGCACCGAGACACCACATCCCCCTCCACCCGAGGCGCCTCATCCCATTGCACCCGAGACTCCTCATCCCCCGCCACCCTAAACTCATCTTCCTGCAACCAGGACGTCCCCTCCACCCGAGACTCTTCATCCCCCTGCACCTGAGATACCTCATCCGCCTTCAACCGAGACACCTCATCTATCTCCATCCGAGACACACAGCCTCCCTCCCCCTCCTGCACCCGAAACTCCTCATCCCCCCTCACCCACTCCACCCGAGACTCATCATCCTACTCCACCCGAGATACCTCATCCCCCTCCACCCAAGACTCCTTACTGCCTCCACCCCAGTCTCCTCATCCCTCTCCACACGAGTCTCCTCATCCCCCTGGTCCCGAGATTCCTCATCCCTCTCCACCTGAGACTCTTCATCCCCCTCCACCAGAGACTCCTCATCCCCCTCCACCAGAGACTCCTCATCCCCCTCCACCTGAGACTCCTCATCCCCCTCCACCTGAGTCTCCTCATCCCCCTCTACCCTAGACTCCTCATCCCCCTCCACCAGAGACTCCTCATCCCCCTCCACTAGAGACTCCTCATCCCCCTCCACCCGAGACTCCTCATCCCCCTCCACCCGAGACTCCTCATCCCCCTCCACCGGAGACTCCTCATCCCCCTCCACCCGAGACTCCTTATCCCCCTCCACCCGAGACTCCGCATCCCCCTCCACCCTAAACTCATCTTCCTCCAACCAGGACGTCCCCTCCACCCGAGACTCCTCATCCCCCTGCACCTGAGATACCTCATCCGCCTTCAACCGAGACACCTCATCTATCTCCATCCGAGACACACAGCCTCCCTCCCCCTCCTGCACCCGAAACTCCTCATCCCCCCTCACCCACTTCACCCGAGACTCATCATCCTACTCCACCCGAGATACCTCATCCCCCTCCACCCTAGACTCCTTACTGCCTCCACCCCAGTCTCCTCATCCCCCTCCACCAGAGACTCCTCATCCCCCTCCACCAGAGACTCCTCATCCCCCTCCACCAGAGACTCCTCATCCCCCTCCACCAGAGACTCCTCATCCCCCTCCACCTGAGACTCCTCATCCCCCTCCACCGGAGACTCCTCATCCCCCTCCACCCGAGACTCCTCATCCCCCTCCACCCGAGACTCCTCATCCCCCTGGACCCGAGACTCCTCATCCCCCTCCACCCGAGACTCCTCATCCCCCTGGACCCGAGTCTCCTCATCCCCCTGGACCTGAGATTCCTTATCCCTCTCCACCTGAGACAACTCATCCCTCTCCACCCAAGGTTCCTCATCCCCCCATCCCTCTCCAGCCGAAACTCCCCAACCCCCTCCACCTGAGACTGTTCATCCTCCGCCACCCGAGACAGCTCAACTCCTCCCCATTCTGCACCTGAAACTCCTCATCCCACTTCACCCGAGACTCCTCATACCTCTCCACCCGACGCTCCTCCTTCCCCTCCACCCGACACACCATATCCCCCTCCACCCGAGACTCCTTGTCCCTCTCCACCCGACGCTCCTCCTTCCCCTCCACCCGACACACCACATCCCCCTCCACCCGAGACTCCTCATCCCTCTCCACCCAACGCTCCTCCTTCCCCTCCACCCGACACACAACATCCCCCTCCACCCGAGACTCCTCGTCCCCTCCACCCGAAACACCTCATCCCCCTCCACCCGAGACAACCCGCACCCCTCCCCATTCTGCACCTGAAACTCCTCATCCCCTCCACCCGAGACTCCTCATCCCCCTCCACCAGAGACTCCTCATACCCCTGGACCCGACGCTCCTCCTCCCCCTCCACCCGACACACCACATCCCCCTTCACCCGAGACTCCTCGTCCCCTCCACCTGAAACTCCTCATCCCGCTCCACCCGACTCCTCCTCCTCCAGACTCCTCTGTCCTCCTCCACCAGACTCCTCTGTCCTCCTCCTCCTCCAGACTCCTCTGTCCTCCTCCAGACTCCTCTGTCCTCTTCCAGACTCCTCTGTCCTCCTCCTCCTCCAGACTCCCCCATGCCTCTCCAGCCAAAACTCCTCATCCCCCTCCATCCCAGACACCTCACCCACCTCCACCTGAGACACTTCATCCTCCGCCACCCGAGACAGCTCAACCCCTCTCCATTCTGCACCTGAAACTCCTCATCCCACTTCACCCGAGACTCCTCATCCCTCTCCATGCGACGCTCCTCCTCCCCCTCCACCTGACACACCACATCCCCCCCCACCCGAGACTCCTCGTCCCCTCCACCCGAAACTCCTCATCCCGCTCCACCCGACTCCTCCTCCTCCAGACTCCTCTGTCCTCCTCCTCCACACTCTTCAGTCCTCCTCCTCCTCCACATTCTTCTGTCCTCCTCCTCCTCCACACTCTTCTGTCCTCCTCCTCCACCGGACTCCTCTGTCCTCCTCTTCCTCCTCCAGACTCCTCTGTCCTCCTCCTCCAGACTCCTCTGTCCTCCTCCTCCTCCTCCAGACTCCTCTGTCCTCCTCCTCCTCCTTCAGACTCCTCTGTCCACTTCCTCCTCCTCCAGACTCCTCTGTCCTTCTCCTCCTCCAGACTCCTCTGTCCTCCTCCTCCTCCAGACTCCTCTGTCCTCCTCCTCCTCCTCCTCCAGACTCCTCTGTCCTCCTCCTCTTCCGGACCCCTCTGTCCTCATCCTCCTCCTCCAGACTCCTCTGTCCTCCTCCTCCAGACTCCTCTGTGCTCCTCCTCCTCCTCCTCCAGACTCCTCTGTGCTCCTCCTCCTCCTCCAGACTCCTCTGTCCTCCTACAAACTCCTCTGTCCTCCTCCTCCAGACTCCTCTGTCCTCCTCCTCCAGACTCCTCTGTCGTCGTCCTCCTCCAGACTCCTCTGTCCTCCTCCTCCAGACTCCTCTGTCCTCCTCCTCCTCCAGACTCCTCTGTCCTCCTCCAGACTCCTCTGTCCTCCTCCAGACTCCTCTGTCCTCCTCCTCCTCCAGACTCCTCTGTCCTCCTCCTCCAGACTCCTCTGTCCTCCTCCTCCTCCAGACTCCTCTGTCCTCCTCCTCCTCCAGACTCCTCTGTCCTCCTCCTCCTCCAGGCTCCTCTGTCCTCCTCCTCCTCCAGACTCCTCTGTCCTCCTCCTCCTCCAGACTTTATCTGTCCTCCTCCTTCAGACTCCTCTGTCCTCCTCCTCCTCCAGACTCCTCTGTCCTCCTCCTCCTCCAGACTCCTCTGTCCTCCTCCAGACTCCTCTGTCCTCCTCCTCCTCCAGACTCCTCTGTCCTCCTCCTCCTCCAGACTCCTCTGTCCTCCTCCAGACTCCTCTGTCCTCCTCCTCCTCCAGACTCCTCTGTCCTCCTCCAGACTCCTCTGTCCTCCTCCTCCTCCAGACTCCTCTGTCCTCCTCCTCCTCCAGACTCCTCTGTCCTCCTCCTCCTCCAGACTCTTCTGTCCTCCTCCTCCTCCAGACTCCTCTGTCCTCCTCCAGACTCCTCTGTCCTCCTCCAGACTCCTCTGTCCTCCTCCAGACTCCTCTGTCCTTCTCCTCCTCCAGACTCCTCTGTCCTCCTCCTCCTCCAGACTCCTCTGTCCTCCTCCTCCCCCAGACTCCTCTGTCCTCCTCCAGACTCCTCTGTCCTCCTCCTCCTCCAGACTCCTCTGTCCTCCTCCAGACTCCTCTGTCCTCCTCCTCCTCCAGACTCCTCTGTCCTCCTCCTCCTCCAGACTCCTCTGTCCTCCTCCTCCTCCAGACTCCTCTGTCCTCCTCCTCCTCCAGACTCCTCTGTCCTCCTCCTCCTCCAGACTCCTCTGTCCTCCTCCTCCTCCAGACTCCTCTGTCCTCCTCCTCCTCCAGACTCCTCTGTCCTCCTCCTCCTCCAGACTCCTCTGTCCTCCGCCTCCTCCAGACTCCTCTGTCCTCCTCCTCCAGACTCCTCTGTCCTCCTCCTCCAGACTCCTCTGTCCTCCTCCTCCTCCAGACTCCTCTGTCCTCCTCCTCCTCCAGACTCCTCTGTCCTCCAGTGTACTGTTGTCCTCGGCAGATGTATGTTCTCTCTATGGTGAGGCTGTGGTTGTTAAGTGGAGGACACATGAGACGGTTTGCGATGAGGTCAGGTCTAACTTCATGTAATCTCCTTGTACATATTTACCTGCTCTCTCTGCTGGAGGAGAGATTAATAACTTCATGCTGAGTGTCCAGAGGACAAATATTCTGGGAACCCTGGAGATAAGTGTTTCTCAGGCCCCGGATACCTACCTCTCCTGACACATCAGCCCGGCTGTGTAAGGAGATACAAGGGTCACAGGATAGTCTGAGGTTTTGTTTTGGGACCCATGACGTGCAGATGATCACACATCATGCCTTCTCCTAGATCTGGTGGGTGATAGGGCAGGCGGGCAATGAGTGTCAGCTCTGAGGTCACTCTTGTACTTAGCAGTAATCCCCCCATTACCTTCTACTCCAGGGATGTAATCACGTGTCCTTGTGCCGCGCCCATCCCCTGCTCTGCACACTGCTCCCTACAAAGGGACAAGAACTCATAAAAATTCAGCTTTTATCAAATGCAAATAGAAAAACATCAATAAAATGAGCCACGTCAAAGAGACGGAAGAACGAAATCAATGAAAAAGCCCAGATTGTGAAAACAACAAATATAGCGACGAGTCACCGTGGTCGTACGTTATAGAGCGATAAAAAAATCCAGTAAAGAGAAGCCATAAAAATAACTCTGCACATCTGAAATAGCAAAAAATGTAACCTTGTGAATCATCCTGAGGAATAACCATGACTGACCCAAATCAGAAGCCCACATCTCTGACGATCCGGGGGACCGCAATGGGGACGGCCTCTACCCCTTCCATATGCAGGGGGGGATATTCCTGAAACACTTGGCCCATGGGGTGAAAGGTCCTTTGTTTTGTCTCTAATAACATGTAATAGTGGGAAGTCGGAGGTCCATGGGGGGCTGTGTGAGGAGAGGGGGTCCGTGGGGGGCTGTGTGAGGAGAGGGGGTCCGTGGGGGGCTGTGTGAGGAGAGGGGGTCCGTGGGGGGCTGTGTGGGTACAGGGGGTCCATGGGGGGCTGTGTGAGGAGAGGGGTCCGTGGGGGGCTGTGTGGGTACAGGGGGTCCATGGGGGGCTGTGTGAGGAGAGGGGTCCGTGGGGGGCTGTGTGAGGAGAGGGGGTCCGTGGGGGGCTGTGTGAGGAGAGGGGGTCCGTGGGGGGCTGTGTGGGTACAGGGGGTCCATGGGGGGCTGTGTGAGGAGAGGGGTCCATGGGGGGCTGTGTGGGTAAAGGCGGTCCATGGGTCCATAGGTCTGTAGACGGAAGGACAGAAAGAGATGGAGATCAGAATACAGACAAACAGCAAATATTATTGCTATAAAAACACTAAAAACCTATAAATCTATGTAACAGAACCAACCCAAATAATAAAGAGGAGGTGTCATGTGCCATATGGGCCGCACAACGCTAAAATCTTAAATGTCATAATGGGGCTTTATAAAGAAATAACCTGTCCTTGTACGAAATCCTTCTAAAGCTCTACATCTAGACCTGTAACCATGACAAGGGACGTCCTCTACATCTAGACCTCTAAACATGACAAGGGGGCGTCCTCTACACCTAGACCTCTAAACATGACAAGGGGGCGTCCTCTACATCTAGACCTCTAACCATGACAAGGGGGTGTCCTCTACATCTAGACCTGTAACCATGACAAGGGGGCGTCCTCTACATCTAGACCTGTAACCATGACAAGGGGGCGTCCTCTACACCTAGACCTGTAACCATGACAAGGGGGACGTCCTCTACACCTAGACCTCTAACCATGACAAGGGGGCGTCCTCTACATCTAGACCTGTAACCATGACAAGGGGGCGTCCTCTACATCTAGACCTGTAACCATGACAAGGGGGCGTCCTCTACACCTAGACCTGTAACCATGACAAGGGGGACGTCCTCTACACCTAGACCTCTAACCATGACAAGGGGGACGTCCTCTACACCTAGACCTCTAACCATGACAAGGGGGTGTCCTCTACATCTAGACCTGTAACCATGACAAGGGGGCGTCCTCTACATCTAGACCTGTAACCATGACAAGGGGGCGTCCTCTACACCTAGACCTGTAACCATGACAAGGGGGACGTCCTCTACACCTAGACCTCTAACCATGACAAGGGGGCGTCCTCTACATCTAGACCTGTAACCATGACAAGGGGGCGTCCTCTACACCTAGAACTGTAACCATGACAAGGGGGTGTCCTCTACACCTAGACCTGTAACCATGACAAGGGGGTGTCCTCTACACGTAGACCTGTAACCATGACAAGGGGGCGTCCTCTACACCTAGACCTGTAACCATGACAAGGGGGCGTGCTCTACACCTAGACCTGTAACCATGACAAGGGGGTGTCCTCTACACGTAGACCTGTAACCATGACAAGGGGGCGTCCTCTACACCTAGACCTGTAACCATGACAAGGGGGCGTCCTCTACACCTAGACCTCTAACCATGACAAGGGGGCGTCCTCTACATCTAGACCTGTAACCATGACAAGGGGGCGTCCTCTACACCTAGAACTGTAACCATGACAAGGGGGTGTCCTCTACACCTAGACCTGTAACCATGACAAGGGGCGTCCTCTACACCTAGATCTGTAACCATGACAAGGGGGCGTCCTCTACACCTAGAACTGTAACCATGACAAGGGGGTGTCCTCTACACCTAGACCTGTAACCATGACAAGGGGGTGTCCTCTATACCTAGACCTGTAACCATGACAAGGGGGCGTCCTCTACACCTAGACCTCTAACCATGACAAGGGGGCGTCCTCTACATCTTGACCTGTAACCATGACAAGGTGGCGTCCTCTACATCTAGACCTGTAACCATGACAAGGGGGCGTCCTCTACACCTAGACCTCTAACCATGACAAGGGGGCGTCCTCTACACCTAGACCTCTAACCATGACAAGGGGGCGTCCTCTACATCTAGACCTCTAACCATGACAAGGGGGCGTCCTCTGCACCTAGACCTGTAACCATGACAAGGGGCTTCCTCTACACCTAGACCTCTAACCATGACAAGGGGGTGTCCTCTACACCTAGACCTGTAACCATGACAAGGGGCTTCCTCTACACCTAGACCTCTAACCATGACAAGGGGGTGTCCTCTACACCTAGACCTGTAACCATGACAAGGGGCTTCCTCTACACCTAGACCTCTAACCATGACAAGGGGGCGTCCTCTACACCTAGACCTGTAACCATGACAAGGGGGCGTCTTCTACACCTAGACCTGTAACCATGACAAGGGGACGTCCTCTACACCTAGACCTGTAACCATGACAAGGGGGTGTCCTCTACACCTAGACCTGTAACCATGACAAGGGGGCGTCCTCTACACCTAGACCTGTAACCATGACAAGGGGGCGTCCACTACACCTACACCTGTAACCATGACAAGGGGGCGTCCTCTACACCAGTGATTTTCAACCTTTTTTGAGCCGCGGCACACTTTTTATACTTAGAAAATCCTGGGGCACACCACCAACCAAAATAGCACAAAATGACACTAAAACAGTCATAAAAGGCCTCCCTTTACTAATAAAAAAACCCCTAGCGGCCTCCCTTTACTAATAAAAAACCCCTAGCGGCCTCCCTTTACTAACTAAGAGACCCTAGCGGCCTCCCTTTACTAATTAAGAGCCCCTAGCGGCCTCCCTTTACTAATTAAAAGACCCTAGCTGCCCCCCTTTACTAATTAAGAGCCCTTAGCGGCCTCCCTTTACTAATTAAGAGCCCCTAGCGGCCTCCCTTTGCTAATTAAAAGACCCTAGCGGCCCCCTTTACTAATTAAGAGCCCCTAGCGGCCTCCCTTTAATAATTAAGAGCCCCTAGCGGCCTCCCTTTACTAATTAAAAGGCTCCTTAGGCGCCCCTTCACTAATTAAAAGGCCCTAGAGGCCCCCCTTTACTAATTAAAAGGCCCTAGAGGCCCCCCTTTACTAATTAAAAGGCCCTAGAGGCCCCCCTTTACTAATTACAAGGCCCTAGAGGCCCCCCTTTACTAATCAAAAGGCCCTAGAGACCTCCCTTTACTAATTAAAAGGCCCTAGAGGCCCCCTTTACTAATTAATAGGCCATAGAGGCCTCCCTTTACTAATTAATAGGCCATAGAGGCCTCCCTTAACTAATAAAAAGCCCCAGCCTCCCTTTACTAATAAAAAAAAGACCCTAGCTTCCTTCCTTATACAAATAATAACCTTATATACTTACCCTTGATGTCTTCTTCCGCGTACCTTCACTCCTAATGGCGATCCGCCCACCTTCTGTAGCTCCTGCACCGCGCGCCTCTGGTCACGTGACATGGGCTGCGCGGTGCAGGAGCTACAGAACATGGGCGGATCGCCGACGAGGGACTTGTAGGTAAGTATGGGGGCCGAAACACGGGGGCGCGGCGGCAGCGCTACACAGGGGCACCATAGTTCGGGGAACTTTCCCCGCGGCACACTCAACCATGTGTCGCGGCACACTAGTGTGCCGCGTCACACAGGTTGAAAATCACTGCTCTACACCCAGACCTGTAACCATGACAAGGGAGAGTCCTCTGCACCTAGACCTGTAACCATGACAAGGGGGTGTCCTCTACAACTACACCTGTAACCATGACAAGGGGGCGTCTTCTACACCTAGACCTGTAACCATGACAAGGGGACGTCCTCTACACCTAGACCTGTAACCATGACAAGGGGGTGTCCTCTACACCTAGACCTCTAACCATGACAAGGGGGTGTCCTCTACACCTAGACCTGTAACCATGACAAGGGGGTGTCCTCTACAACTACACCTGTAACCATGACAAGGGGGCGTCTTCTACACCTAGACCTGTAACCATGACAAGGGGCGTCCTCTACACCTAGACCTGTAACCATGACAAGGGGCGTCCTCTACACCTAGACCTGTAACCATGACAAGGGGGCGTCCTCTACACCTAGACCTGTAACCATGACAAGGGGGTGTCCTCTACACCTAGACCTCTAACCATGACAAGGGGGTGTCCTCTACACCTAGACCTGTAACCATGACAGGGGGCGTCCTCTACATCTAGACCTGTAACCATGACAAGGGGGCATCCTCTACACCTAGACCTGTAACCATGACAAGGGGGCGTCCTCTACAACTACACCTGTAACCATGACAAGGGGACGTCCTCTACACCTAGACCTGTAACCATGACAAGGGGGCGTCCTCTACAATTACACCTGTAACCATGACAAGGGGGCGTCCTCTACACCTAGACCTCTAACCATGACAAGGGGGCGTCCTCTACACCTAGACCTGTAACCATGACAAGGGGGCGTCCTCTATACCTAGACCTCTAACATTGACAAGGGGGCGTCCTCCACACCTAAACCTCTAACAATAACAAGGGGGTGTCCTCTACAACTACACCTGTAACCATGACAAGGGGGCGTCCTCTACACCTAGAGCTCTAACCATGACAAGGGGACATCCTCTACACTTAGACCTGTAACCATGACAAGGGGGCGTCCTCTACACCTAGACCCGTAACCATGACAAGGGGGTGTTCTCTACACCTAGACCTGTAACCATGACAAGGGGGTGTTCTCTACACCTAGACCTGTAACCATAACAAGGGGGTGTTCTCTAAACATAGACCTTTAGCCATGACAAGGGGGCGTCCTTTATAACTAGACCTGTAACCATGACAAAAGGGCGCCTCTACACCTAGACCTGTAACCATGACAAGGGGGCGTCCTCTATACCTAGACCTCTAGCCATGACAAGGGGGCGTCCTCTATACCTAGACCTCTAACCATGACAAGGGGGCATCCTCTACACCTAGACCTGTAACCATGACAAGGAGCGTCCTCTACATCTAGACCTGTAACCATGACAAGGGGGCGTCCTCTACACCTAGACCTGTAACCATGACAAGGGGGTGTCCTCTACACCTAGACCTCTAACCATGACAAGGGGGCGTCCTCTACACCTAGACCTGTAACCATGACAAGGGGGTGTCCTCTACACCCAGACCTGTAACCATGACAAGGGGGCGTCCTCTACACCTAGACCTGTAACCATGACAAGGGGGTGTCCTCTACACCCAGACCTGTAACCATGACAAGGGAGAGTCCTCTGCACCTAGACCTGTAACCATGACAAGGGGACGTCCTCTACACCTAGACCTGTAACCATGACAAGGGGGCGTCCTCTACAACTACACCTGTAACCATGACAAGGGGGCGTCCTCTACACCTAGACCTCTAACCATGACAAGGGGGCGTCCTCTATACCTAGACCTCTAACAATGACAAGGGGGCGTCCTCCACACCTAAACCTCTAACAATAACAAGGGGGTGTCCTCTACACCTAGAGCTCTAACCATGACAAGGGGACATCCTCTACACTTAGACCCGTAACCATGACAAGGGGGTGTTCTCTACACCTAGACCTCTAACCATGACAAGGGGGTGTTCTCTACACCTAGACCTGTAACCATGACAAGGGGGCGTCCTCTACACCTAGACCTGTAACCATTACAAGGGGGTGTTCTCTAAACATAGACCTTTAACCATGACAAGGGGGCGTCCTCTACACCTAGACCTGTAACCATGACAAGGGGGCGTCCTCTACACCTAGACCTGTAACCATGACAAGGGGGCGTCCTCTACACCTAGACCTGTAACCATGACAAGGGGGCGTCCTCTACACCTAGACCTGTAACCATGACAAGGGGGCGTCCTCTACACCTAGACCTGTAACCATGACAAGGGGGCGTCCTCTACACCTAGACCTGTAACCATGACAAGGTGACGTCCTCTACGCCTAGACCTGTAACCATGACAAGGGGGTGTCCTCTACACCTAGACCTCTAACCATGACAAGAAGGTGTTCTCTACACCTAGACCTGTAACCATGACAAGGGGGCGTCCTCTACACCTAGACCTGTAACCATGACAAGGGGGCGTCCTCTACACCTAGACCTGTAACCATGACAAGGGGCGTCCTCTACACCTAGACCTGTAACCATGACAAGGGGACGTCCTCTACACCTAGACCTGTAACCATGACAAGGTGACGTCCTCTACACCTAGACCTGTAACCATGACAAGGGGGCGTCCTCTACACCTAGACCTGTAACCATGACAAGGGGGCGTCCTCTACACCTAAACCTGTAACCATGACAAGGGGGCGTCCTCTACACCTAGACCTGTAACCATGACAAGGTGACGTCCTCTACACCTAGACCTGTAACCATGACAAGGGGGCGTCCTCTACACCTAGACCTGTAACCATGACAAGGTGACGTCCCCTAGACCTAGACATCTAACCATGAAAGGGGGCATCCTCTACACCTAGACCTGAAACCATGACAAGGGGGGGTCCTCTACACCTAGACCTCTAACCATAACAAAGGGACGTCCTCTACACCTAGACCTGTAACCATGAGAAGGGGGCATCCTCTACACCTAGACCTCTAACCATAACTAAGGGACGTCCCCTAGACCTAGACATCTAACCATGAAAGGGGGTGTCCTTTATACCTAGACCTCTAACAATAACAAGGGGGTGTTCTCTACACCTAGACCTGTAACCATGATATTGGGCCGTACTCTACACCTAGACCTCTAACCATGACTAGGGGTTGTCCTCTACATCTAGACCTCTAACCATGACAAGGGGGCGTCCTCTACATCTAGACCTGTAACTATGACAAGGGGGGGGGTCCTCTACACCTAGACCTGTAACCATGAGAAAGGGGGGTCCTCTACACCTAGACCTGTAACCATGACAATGGACGTCCTCTATAAATACACCTGTAACCATGACAAGGGGCGTCCTCTACACCTAGACCTCTAATCATGACAAGGGGGCGTCCTCTACACCTAGACCTGTAACCATGACAAGGGGGCGTCCTCTACACCTAGACCTCTAACCATGACAAGTTGGCGGCCACTACACCTAGACCTATAACCATGACAAGTTGGTGGCCTCTACACCTAGACCTGTAACCATGACAAGGGGGCGTCCTCTACACCTAGACCTGTAACCATGACAAGGGGCGTCCTCTACACCTAGGCCTCTAATCATGACAAGGGGGCGTCCTCTACACCTAGACTTCTAATCATGACAAGGGGGCGTCCTCTACACCTAGACCTGTAACCATGAGAAAGGGGGGTCCTCTACATCTAGACCTCTAACCATGACAAGGGGGGGTCCTCTACATCTAGACCTGTAACCATGACAAGGGGGGGGGTCCTCTACACCTAGAACTGTAACCATGAGAAAGGGGGGTCCTCTACACCTAGACCTGTAACCATGACAATGGACGTCCTCTATAAATACACCTGTAACCATGACAAGGGGCGTCCTCTACACCAAGACCTCTAATCATGACAAGGGGGCGTCCTCTACACCTAGACCTGTAACCATGACAAGGGGGCGTCCTCTACACCTAGACCTCTAACCATGACAAGTTGGCGGCCTCTACACCTAGACCTATAACCATGACAAGTTGGTGGCCTCTACACCTAGACCTGTAACCATGACAAGGGGGCGTCCTCTACACCTAGACCTGTAACCATGACAAGGGGCGTCCTCTACACCTAGGCCTCTAATCATGACAAGGGGGCGTCCTCTACACCTAGACCTCTAACCATGACAAGGGGGCGTCCTCTACACCTAGACCTGTAACCATGACAAGTTGGCGGCCTCTACACCTAGACCTGTAACCATGACAAGTTGGCGTCCTCTACACCTAGACCTCTAACCATGACAAGGGGGCATCCTCTACACCTAGACCTCTAACCAGGACAAGGGGGCGTCCTCTACACCTAGACCTGTAACCATGACAAGTTGGCGGCCTCTACACCTAGACCTGTAACCATGACAAGTTGGCGTCCTCTACACCTAGACCTCTAACCATGACAAGGGGGCATCCTCTACACCTAGACCTCTAACCAGGACAAGGGGGCGTCCTCTACACCTAGACCTCTAACAATGAAAAGGGGGTGTCCTTTACACCTAGACCTTTAACCATGACAAGGGGGCGTCCTCTACACCTAGACCTCTAACCATGACAAGGGGGTGTCCTCTACACCTAGACCTCTAACCATGAAAAGGGGGTGTCCTTTACACCTAGACCTCTAACCATAACAAAGGGACGTCCTCTAGACCTAGAACTCTAACCATGACTAGGGGGCGTCCTCTACACCTAGACCTGTAACCAAGACAAGGGGGTTCCCTCCACACCTAGACCTGTTACCATGACAAGGGCAGTGTCCTCTACATCTGGACCTCTAACCATGACAAGGGGACGTCCTCTACACCTAGACCACTAACCATGACAAGGGGGGGTCCTCTACATCTAGACCTGTAACCATGACAAGGGGATGTCCTCTACACATAGACCTCTAACCATGACAAGGGGGTGGGTCCTCTACACCTAGACCTGTAACCATGACAAGGGGGCGTCCTCTACACCTAGACCTCTAACCATGACAAGGGGGCGTCCTCTACACCTAGACCTCTAACCATGACAAGGGGGTGTCCTTTACACCTAGTCCTCTAACCATGACAAGGGGGTGTCCTCTATACCTAGACCAGTAACCATGACAAGTGGGCGGCCTCTACACCTAGACCTCTACCCATGACAAGGAGGCGTCCTCTACACCTAGACCTGTAACCATGACAAGGGGGCGTCCTCTACACCTAGACCTGTAACCATGACAAGGGGTCGTCCTCTACACCTAGACATGTAACCATGACAAGGGGGCGTCCTCTACACCTAGACCTGTAACCATGACAAGGGGGCGTCCTCTATACCTAGACCTCTAACCATGACAAGTAAAAGTCCTCTACACCTAGACATGTAACCATGACAAGGGGGCGTCCTCTACACCTAGACCTGTAACCATGACAAGGGGGCGTCCTCTACACCTAGACCTGTAACCATGACAAGGGAGCGTCCTCTACATCTAGACCTGTAACCATGACAAGGGGGCGTGCTCTACACCTAGACCTGTAACCATGACAAGGGGGCGTCCTCTACACCTAGACCTGTAACCATGACAAGGGGGCGTCCTCTACACCTAGACCTGTAACCATGACAAGGGGACATCCTCCACACCTAAACCTATAACAATAACAAGGGGGTGTCCTCTACAACTACACCTGTAACCATGACAAGGGGGCGTCCTCTACACCTAGAGCTCTAACCATGACAAGGGGACATCCTCTACACTTAGACCCGTAACCATGACAAGGGGGTGTTCTCTACACCTAGACCTGTAACCATGACAAGGGGGTGTTCTCTAAACATAGACCTTTAACCATGACAAGGGGGCGTCCTCTACACCTAGACCTGTAACCCTGACAAGGGGGCGTCCTCTACACCTAGACCTGTAACCATGACAAGGGGGTGTCCTCTACACCTAGACCTCTAACCATGACAAGGGGGCGTCCTCTACACCTAGACCTGTAACCATGACAAGGGGGCGTCCTCTACATCTATACCTGTAACCATGACAAGGTGACGTCCTCTACACCTAGACCTCTAACAATGACAAGGGGGCGTCCTCTACACCTAGACCTATAACCATGACAAGGTGGCGTCCTCTACACCTAGACCTGTAACCATGACGAGTTGGCGGCCTCTACACCTAGACCTGTAACCATGACAAGTTGGCGGCCTCTACACCTAGACCTGTAACCATGACAAAGTGACGTCCTCTACACCTAGACCTGTAACCAAGACAAGGGGGCGTCCTCTACACCTAGACCTTTAACCATGACAAGGGGGCATCCTCTACACCTAGACCTCTAACCAGGACAAGAAGGCGTCCTCTACACCTAGACCTCTAACCATGAAAAGGGGGTGTCCTTTACACCTAGACCTTTAACCATGACAAGGGGGCGTCCTTTACACCTAGACCTTTAACCATGACAAGGGGGCGTCCTCTACACCTAGACCTCTAACCATGACAAGGGGGCGTCCTCTACACCTAGACCTCTAACCATGAAAAGGGGGTGTCCTTTACACCTAGACCTCTAACCATAACAAAGGGACGTCCTCTGGACCTAGACCTTTAACCATGACAAGAAGGCGTCCTCTACACCTAGACCTGTAACCAAGACAAGGGAAGGTCCTCTACACCTAGACCTCTAACCATGACAAGGGGGCGTCCTCTACACCTAGACCTCTAACCATGACAAGTTGGCGGCCTCTAAACCTAGACCTCTAACCATGACAAGGGGACGTCCTCTACACCTAGACCTCTAACTATGACAAGGGGGCGTCCTCTACACCTAGACCTGTAACCAAGACAAGGGGGTTCCCTCCACACCTAGACCTGTTACCATGACAAGGGCAGTGTCCTCTACATCTGGACCTCTAACCATGACAAGGGGACGTCCTCTACACCTAGACCACTAACCATGACAAGGGGAGGTCCTCTACATCTAGACCTGTAACCATGACAAGGGGATGTCCTCTACACATAGACCTCTAACCATGACAAGGGGGGGGGTCCTCTACACCTAGACCTGTAACCATGACAAGGGGGCGTCCTCTACAACTACACCTGTAACCATGACAAGGCGGCGTCCTCTACACCTAGACCTCTAACCATGACAAGGGGGTGTCCTCTTCACCTAGACCTATAACCATGACAAGGGGGCGTCCTCTACAACTACACCTGTAACCATGACAAGGCGGCGTCCTCTACACCTAGACCTCTAACCATGACAAGGGGGCGTCCTCTACACCTAGACCTATAACCATGACAAGGGAAGGTCCTCTACACCTAGACCTTTAACCATGACAAGGGGGTGTCCTCTACACCTAGACCTCTAACCATGACAAGGGGGCGTCTTCTACACCTAGACCTCTAACCATGACAAGGTGGTGTCCTTTACACCTAGTCCTCTAACCATGACAAGGGGGTGTCCTCTACACCGAGACGTGTAACCATGACAAGTGGGCGGCCTCTACACCTAGACCTCTACCCATGACAAGAAGGCGTCCTCTACACCTAGACCTGTAACCATGACAAGGGGGCGTCCTCTACACCTAGACCTGTAACCATGACAAGGGGGCGTCCTCTATACCTAGACCTCTAACCATGACAAGTAAAAGTCCTCTACACCTAGACCTGTAACCATGACAAGAGGGCATGCTCTACACTTAGACCTGTAACCATGACAAGGGGGTGTCCTCTACACCTAGACCTCTAACCATGACAAAGTGACGTCCTCTATACTTAGACCTGTAACCATGACAAGGGGGCGTCCTCTACACCTAGACCTGTAACCATGACAAGGGGGTGTCCTCTACACCTAGACCTCTAACCATGACAAGGGGGCGTCCTCTACACCTAGACCTGTAACCATGACAAGGGGGCGTCCTCTACATCTATACCTGTAACCATGACAAGGTGACGTCCTCTACACCTAGACCTCTAACAATGACAAGGGGGCGTCCTCTACACCTAGACCTATAACCATGACAAGGTGGCGTCCTCTACACCTAGACCTGTAACCATGACGAGTTGGCGGCCTCTACACCTAGACCTGTAACCATGACAAGTTGGCGGCCTCTACACCTAGACCTGTAACCATGACAAAGTGACGTCCTCTACACCTAGACCTGTAACCAAGACAAGGGGGCGTCCTCTACACCTAGACCTTTAACCATGACAAGGGGGCATCCTCTACACCTAGACCTCTAACCATGACAAGGGGGCGTTCTTTACACCTAGACCTTTAACCATGAAAAGGGGGTGTCCTTTACACCTAGACCTCTAACCATAACAAAGGGACGTCCTATAGACCTAGACCTGTAACCATGACAAAGTGACGTCCTCTACACCTAGACCTGTAACCAAGACAAGGGGGCGTCCTCTACACCTAGACCTTTAACCATGACAAGGGGGCATCCTCTACACCTAGACCTCTAACCATGACAAGGGGGCGTTCTCTACACCTAGACCTCTAACCATGAAAAGGGGGTGTCCTTTACACCTAGACCTCTAACCATAACAAAGGGACGTCCTATAGACCTAGACCTGTAACCATGACAAGGGGGCGTCCTCTACACCTAGACCTGTAACCAAGACAAGGGAAGGTCCTCTACACCTAGACCTCTAACTATGACAAGGGGGCGTCCTCTACACCTAGACCTGTAACCATGACAAGGGGGTTCCCTCCACACCTAGACCTGTTACCATGACAAGGGCAGTGTCCTCTACATCTGGACCTCTAACCATGACAAGGGGACGTCCTCTACACCTAGACCACCAACCATGACAAGGGGGGGTCCTCTACATCTAGACCTGTAACCATGACAAGGGGATGTCCTCTACACATAAACCTCTAACCATGACAAGGGGGGTGGGTCCTCTACACCTAGACCTGTAACCATGACAAGGGGGCGTCCTCTACAACTACACCTGTAACCATGACAAGGCGGCGTCCTCTACACCTAGACCTCTAACCATGACAAGGGGGTGTCCTCTTCACCTAGACCTATAACCATGACAAGGGAAGGTCCTCTACACCTAGACCTTTAACCATGACAAGGGGGTGTCCTCTACACCTAGACCTCTAACCATGACAAGGGGGCGTCCTCTACACCTAGACCTCTAACCATGACAAGGGGGGCGTCCTCTACACCTAGACCTGTAAGCATGACAAGGGGGCGTCCTCTACACCTAGACCTATTACCATGACAAGGGAAGGTCCTCTACACCTAGACCTTTAACCATGACAAGGGGGTGTCCTCTACACCTAGACCTCTAACCATGACAAGGGGGCGTCCTCTACACCTAGACCTGTAACCATGACAAGGGGGTGTCCTTTACACCTAGTCCTCTAACCATGACAAGGGGGCGTCCTCTACACCTAGACCTGTAACCATGACAAGGGGGCATCCTCTATACCTAGACCTTTAACCATGACAAGGGGGCGTCCTCTATTCCTAGACCTGTAACCATGACAAGGGGGCGTCCTCTACACCTAGACCTGTAACCATGACAAGGGGGCTTCCTCTACACCTAGACCTGTAACCATGACAAGGAGGTGTCCTCTACACCTAGACCTCTAACCATGACAAGGGGGCGTCCTCTACACCTAGACCTGTAACCATGACAAGGGGGCGTCCTCTACATCTATACCTGTAACCATGACAAGGTGACGCCCTCTACACCTAGACCTCTAACAATGACAAGGGGGCGTCCTCTACACCTAGACCTGTAACCATGACAAGGGGGCGTCCTCTATACCTAGACCTGTAACCATGACAAGGGGGCGTCCTCTATACCTAGACCTGTAACCATGACAAGGGGGCGTCCTCTACAACTACACCTGTAACCATGACAAGGCGGCGTCCTCTACACCTAGACCTCTAACCATGACAAGGGGGTGTCCTCTTCACCTAGACCTATAACCATGACAAGGGAAGGTCCTCTACACCTAGACCTTTAACCATGACAAGGGGGTGTCCTCTACACCTAGACCTCTAACCATGACAAGGGGGCGTCCTCTACACCTAGACCTCTAACCATGACAAGGGGGTGTCCTCTACACCTAGACCTGTAACCATGACAAGGGGGCGTCCTCTACATCTAGACCTGTAACCATGACAAGGGGGTGTCCTTTACACCTAGACCTCTAACCATGACAAGGGGGGCGTCCTCTACACCTAGACCTGTAAGCATGACAAGGGGGCGTCCTCTACACCTAGACCTATTACCATGACAAGGGAAGGTCCTCTAAACCTAGACCTTTAACCATGACAAGGGGGTGTCCTCTACACCTAGACCTCTAACCATGACAAGGGGGCGTCCTCTACACCTAGACCTGTAACCATGACAAGGGGGTGTCCTTTACACCTAGTCCTCTAACCATGACAAGGGGGTGTCCTCTACACCGAGACCTGTAACCATGACAAGTAAAAGTCCTCTACACCTAGACCTGTAACCATGACAAGAGGGCATGCTCTACACTTAGACCTGTAACCATGACAAGGGGGTGTCCTCTACACCTAGACCTCTAACCATGACAAAGTGACGTCCTCTATACCTAGACCTGTAACCATGACAAGGGGGCGTCCTCTACACCTAGACCTCTAATCATGACAACGGGGCGTCCTCTGCATCTAGACCTGTAACCATGACAAGGGGGCGTCCTCTACATCTAGACCTGTAACCATGACAAGGGGGCGTCCTCTACATCTAGACCTCTAACCATGACAAAGTGACGTCCTCTATACCTAGACCTGTAACCATGACAAGGGGGCGTCCTCTACACCTAGACCTGTAACCATGACAAGGGGGCGTCCTCTATACCTAGACCTGTAACCATGACAAGGGGGCGTCCTCTACACCTAGACCTGTAACCATGACAAGGGGGCATCCTCTATACCTAGACCTTTAACCATGACAAGGGGGCGTCCTCTATTCCTAGACCTGTAACCATGACAAGGGGGCGTCCTCTACACCTAGACCTGTAACCATGACAAGGGGGCTTCCTCTACACCTAGACCTGTAACCATGACAAGGGGGCGTCCTCTATACCTAGACCTGTAACCATGACAAGGGGGCGTCCTCTACACCTAGACCTGTAACCATGACAAGGGGGCATCCTCTATACCTAGACCTTTAACCATGACAAGGGGGCGTCCTCTATTCCTAGACCTGTAACCATGACAAGGGGGCGTCCTCTACACCTAGACCTGTAACCATGACAAGGGGGCTTCCTCTACACCTAGACCTGTAACCATGACAAGGAGGTGTCCTCTACACCTAGACCTCTAACCATGACAAGGGGGCGTCCTCTACACCTAGACCTGTAACCATGACAAGGGGGCGTCCTCTACATCTATACCTGTAACCATGACAAGGTGACGCCCTATACACCTAGACCTCTAACAATGACAAGGGGGCGTCCTCTACACCTAGACCTGTAACCATGACAAGGGGGCGTCCTCTATACCTAGACCTGTAACCATGACAAGGGGGCGTCCTCTATACCTAGACCTGTAACCATGACAAGGGGGCGTCCTCTATAACTAGACCTGTAACCATGACAAGGGGGCGTCCTCTACACCTAGACCTGTAACCATGACAAGGGGGCGTCCTCTATACCTAGACCAGTAACCATGACAAGGGGGTGTCTTCTACACCTAGACCTGTAACCATGACAAGGGGGTGTCCGCTACACCTAGACCTGTAACCATGACAAGGGGGCGTCCTTTACACCTAGACATTTAACTATAACAAAGGGACGGCCCCTAGACCTAGACATCTAACCATGAAAGGGGGTGTCCTTTATACCTAGACCTCTAACAATAACAAGGGGGTGTTTTCTACACCTAGACCTGTAACCATGATAAGGGGGAGTCCTCTACATCTAGACCTGTAACCATGACAAGGGGGTGTCCTCTACATCTAGACCTCTAACCATGACAAGGGGGCGTCCTCTACATCTATACCTGTAACCATGACAAGGGGGGGGTCCTCTACACCTAGACCTGTAACCATGAGAAAGGGGGGTCCTCTACATCTAGACCTCTAACCATGACAAGGGGGGGTTCCTCTACACCTAGACCTGTAACCATGAGAAAGGGGGGTCCTCTTCACCTAGACCTGTAACCAAGACAAGGGGACGTCCTCTACACCTAGACCTCTAATCATGACAAGGGGCATCCTCTACACCTAGACCTCTAACCATGACAAGGTGGCGTCCTCTACACCTAGACCTGTAACCATGACAAGTTGGCGGCCTCTACACCTAGACCTGTAACCATGACAAGGGGACGTCCTCTACACCTAGACCTGTAACCATGACAAGGTGACGTCCTCTATAAATACACCTGTAACCATGACAAGGGGCGTCCTCTACACCTAGACCTCTAATCATGACAAGGGGGCGTCCTCTACACCTAGACCTGTAACCATGACAAGGGTTGTCCTTTACACCTAGACCTGTAACCATGACAAGGGGGCGTCCTCTACATCTATACCTGTAACCATGACAAGGTGACGCCCTCTACACCTAGACCTCTAACAATGACAAGGGGGCGTCCTCTACACCTAGACCTGTAACCATGACAAGGGGGCGTCCTCTATACCTAGACCTGTAACCATGACAAGGGGGCGTCCTTTATACCTAGACCTGTAACCATGACAAGGGGGCGTCCTCTATAACTAGACCTGTAACCATGACAAGGGGGCGTCCTCTACACCTAGACCTGTAACCATGACAAGGGGGCGTCCTTTATACCGAGACCAGTAACCATGACAAGGGGGTGTCTTCTACACCTAGACCTGTAACCATGACAAGGGGGTGTCCGCTACACCTAGACCTGTAACCATGACAAGGGGGCGTCCTTTACACCTAGACATTTAACCATAACAAAGGGACGGCCCCTAGACCTAGACATCTAACCATGAAAGGGGGTGTCCTTTATACCTAGACCTCTAACAATAACAAGGGGGTGTTTTCTACACCTAGACCTGTAACCATGATAAGGGGGCGTCCTCTACATCTAGACCTGTAACCATGACAAGGGGGTGTCCTCTACATCTAGACCTCTAACCATGACAAGGGGGCGTCCTCTACATCTATACCTGTAACCATGACAAGCGGGGGGTCCTCTACACCTAGACCTGTAACCATGAGAAAGGGGGGTCCTCTACATCTAGACCTCTAACCATGACAAGGGGGGGTCCTCTACATCTAGACCTGTAACCATGACAAGGGGGGGGGGGTCCTCTACATCTAGACCTCTAACCATGACAAGGGGGGGTTCCTCTACACCTAGACCTGTAACCAAGACAAGGGGACGTCCTCTACACCTAGACCTCTAATCATGACAAGGGGCATCCTCTACACCTAGACCTCTAACCATGACAAGCTGGCGGCCTCTACACCTAGACCTGTAACCATGACAAGGTGGCGTCCTCTACACCTAGACCTGTAACCATGACAAGGGGACGTCCTCTACACCTAGACCTGTAACCATGACAAGGTGACGTCCTCTATAAATACACCTGTAACCATGACAAGGGGCGTCCTCTACACCTAGACCTCTAATAATGACAAGGGGGGCGTCCTCTACACCTAGACCTGTAACCATGACAAGGGGTGTCCTCTACACCTAGACCTGTAACCATGACAAGGGGGCCTCCTCTACACCTAGACCTGTAACCATGACAAGGGGCGTCCTCTACACCTAGGCCTCTAATTATGACAAGGGGGCGTCCTCTACACCTAGACCTCTAACCATGACAAGGGGGCGTCCTCTATACCTAGACCTCTAACCATGACAAGGGGGCGTCCTCTACACCTAGACCTATAACCATGACAAGGTGGCGTCCTCTACATCTAGACCTGTAACCATGAAGAGTTGGCGGCCTCTACACCCAGACCTGTAACCATGACAAGGGGGCGTCCTCTACACCTAGACCTGTAACCATGACAAAGTGACGTCCTCTACACCTAGACCTGTAGCCAAGACAAGGAGGCGTCCTCTACACCTAGACCTCTAACCATGAAAAGGGGGTGTCCTTTACACCTAGACCTTTAACCATGACAAGGGGGCGTCCTCTACACCTAGACCTGTAACCATGACAAGGGGTGTCCTCTACACCTAGACCTGTAACCATGACAAGGGGGCGTCCTCTACACCTAGACCTGTAACCAAGACAAGGGGGCGTCCTCTACACCTAGGCCTTTAACCATGACAAGGGGACGTCCTCTACACCTAGACCTCTAACCATGAAAAGGGGGTGTCCTTTACACCTAGACCTTTAACCATGACAAGGGGGCGTCCTCTACACCTAGACCTGTAACCATGACAAGGGGTGTCCTCTACAGCTAGACCTGTAACCATGACAAGGGGGCGTCCTCTACACCTAGGCCTTTAACCATGACAAGGGGACGTCCTCTACACCTAGACCTGTAACCATGACAAGGTGGCGTCCTCTACACCTAGACCTGTAACCATGACAAGGGGACGTCCTCTACACCTAGACCTGTAACCATGACAAGGTGACGTCCTCTATAAATACACCTGTAACCATGACAAGGGGCGTCCTCTACACCTAGACCTCTAATAATGACAAGGGGGCGTCCTCTACACCTAGACCTGTAACCATGACAAGGGGTGTCCTCTACACCTAGACCTGTAACCATGACAAGGGGGCCTCCTCTACACCTAGACCTGTAACCATGACAAGGGGTGTCCTCTACACCTAGACCTATAACCATGACAAGGGGCGTCCTCTACACCTAGGCCTCTAATTATGACAAGGGGGCGTCCTCTACACCTAGACCTCTAACCATGACAAGGGGGCGTCCTCTATACCTAGACCTCTAACCATGACAAGGGGGCGTCCTCTACACCTAGACCTATAACCATAACAAGGTGGCGTCCTCTACATCTAGACCTGTAACCATGAAGAGTTGGCGGCCTCTACACCTAGACCTGTAACCATGACGAGTTGGCGGCCTCTACACCTAGACCTGTAACCATGACAAAGTGACGTCCTCTACACCTAGACCTGTAACCAAGACAAGGAGGCGTCCTCTACACCTAGACCTCTAACCATGACAAGGGGGCATCCTCTACACCTAGACCTCTAACCAGGACAAGGGGGCGTCCTCTACACCTAGACCTCTAACCATGAAAAGGGGGTGTCCTTTACACCTAGACCTTTAACCATGACAAGGGGGCGTCCTCTACACCTAGACCTGTAACCATGACAAGGGGTGTCCTCTACACCTAGACCTGTAACCATGACAAGGGGGCGTCCTCTACACCTAGACCTGTAACCAAGACAAGGGGGCGTCCTCTACACCTAGGCCTTTAACCATGACAAGGGGACGTCCTCTACACCTAGACCTCTAACCATGACAAGTTGGCGGCCTCTAAACCTAGACCTCTAACCATGACAAGGGGGTGCCCTCCACACCTAGACCTGTTACCATGACAAGGACAGTGTCCTCTACATCTGGACCTCTAACTATGACAAGGGGACGTCCTCTACACCTAGACCTGTAACCATCACAAGGAGACGTCCTCTACACCTAGACCTCTAACCATGACAAGGGGGGAGTCCTCTACACCTATACCTGTAACCATGACAAGGGGGCGTCCTCTACAACTACACCTGTAACCATGACAAGGGGGCGTCCTCTACATCTAGACCACTAACCATGACAAGGGGGCGTCCTCTACACCTAGACCACTAACCATGACAAGGGGGTGTCCTCTACACCTAGACCTCTAACCATGACAAGGGGGCGTCCTCTACACCTAGACCTCTAACCATGACAAGGGGGTGTCCTTTACACCTAGTCCTCTAACCTTGACAAGGGGGTGTCCTCTACACCTAGACCTGTAACCATGACAAGGGGGCGTCCTCTACACCTAGACCTGTAACCATGACAAGGGGGCGTTCTCTACACCTAGACCTGTAACAATGACAAGGGGGCGTCCTCTACACCTAGACCTGTAACCATGACAAGGGGGCGTCCTCTACACCTAGACCTGTCACCATGACAAGGGGGCGTCCTCTACACCTAGACCTCTAACCATGACAAGGGGGTGTCCTCTACACTTAGTCCTGTAACCATGACAAGGGGGCGTCCTCTACACCTAGAACTGTAACCATGACAAGGGGGTGTCCTCTACACCTAGACCTCTAACCATGACAAGGGGGCGTCCTCTACACCTAGAACTGTAACCATGACAAGGGGGTGTCCTCTACACCTAGACTTCTAACCATGACAAGGGGGCATCCTCTACACCTAGACCTGTAACCATGACAAGGGGGCGTCCTCTACATCTAGACCTCTAACCATGACAAGGGGGTGTCCTTTACACCTAGTCCTCTAACCTTGACAAGGGGGTGTCCTCTACACCTAGACCTGTAACCATGACAAGGGGGCGTCCTCTACACCTAGAACTCTAACCATGACAAGGGGGCGTCCTCTACACCTAGAACTGTAACCATGACAAGGGGGTGTCCTCTACACCTAGACCTCTACCAATGACAAGGGGGCATCCTCTACACCTAGATCTGTCCCATGACAAGGGGGCGTCCTCTCCATCTAGACCTGTAACCTTGACAAGGGGGTGTCCTCTATACCTAGACCTGTAACCATGACAAGGGGGTGTCCTCTACACCTAGACCTGTAACCATGACAAGGGGGCGTCCTCTACACCTAGACCTCTAAACATGACAAGGGGGCGTCCTCTACACCTAGACCTCTAAACATGACAAGGGGGTGTCCTCTACACCTAGACCTGTAACCATGACAAGGGGGCGTCCTCTACATCTTGACCTGTAACCATGACAAGGGGGTGTCCTTTATACCTAGACCTGTAACCATGACAAGGGGGCGTGCTCTACACCTAGACCTGTAACCATGACAAGGGGGCGTCTTCTACACCTAGACCTGTAACCATGACAAAGGGGTGTCCGCTACACCTAGACCTGTAACCATGACAAGGGGGTGTCCTCTACACCTATACCTCTAACCATGACAAGGGGGCGTCCTCTACACCTAGAACTGTAACCATGACAAGGGGGTGTCCTCTACACCTAGACCTGTAACCATGACAAGGGGGCGTCCTCTACACCTAGACCTGTAACCATGACAAGGGGGCGTCCTCTACACCTAGACCTGTAACCATGACAAGGGGGCGTCCTCTACACCTAGACCTGTAACCATGACAAGGGGGCGTCCTCTGCACCTAGACCTGTAACCATGACAAGGGGGTGTCCTCTACACCTAGACCTGTAACCATGACAAGGGTGCGTCCTGTACACCTAGACCTGTAACCATGACAAGGGGGCCTCCTCTACACCTAGACCTGTAACCATGACAAGGGGGCGTTCTCTACACCTAGACCTGTAACAATGACAAGGGGGCGTCCTCTACACCTAGACCTGTAACCATGACAAGGGGGCGTCCTCTACACCTAGACCTGTATCCATGACAAGGGGCGTCCTCTACACCTAGACCTGTAACCATGACAAGGGGGTGTCCTCTACACCTAGACCTGTAACCATGACAAGGGGGTGTCCTCTACACCTAGATCTGTAACCATGACAAGGGGGCGTCCTCTACACCTGTACCTCTAACTATGACAAGGGGGCGTCCTCTACACCTAGACCTGTAACCATGACAAGTGGGCGTCCTCTACACCTAGACCTGTAACCATGACAAGGGGGTGTCCTCTACACCTAGATCTGTAACCATGACAAGGGGGCGTCCTCTACACCTGTACCTCTAACTATGACAAAGGGGCGTCCTCTACACCTAGACCTGTAACCATGACATGAGGGCGTCCTCTACACCTAGACCTGTAACCATGACAAGGGGGCGTCCTCTACACCTAGACCTCTAACCATGACAAGGGGCGTCCTCTACACCTAGACCTGTAACTATGACAAGGGGGCGTCCTCTACACCTAGACCTCTAACCATGACAAGGGGGCGTCCTCTACCCCTAAAGGAATAGACAGGATTCTTTACTGTACGAGCAGTGACGCTCGGCATTTGCTGCTGCAGGATCTGGTGACTTGTTTGAGTCTTTCTTCCGGATTATCCTGTTATGACCTGAGTAATGAGGAAGCCATGGAGATGCATCACAGTGACGTCCTCACTGCTCCGGACACTGCAGAGAACACGTCCTCACTGCTCCGGACACTGCAGAGAACACGTCCTCACTGCTCCGGACACTGCAGAGAACACGTCCTCACTGCTCCGGACACTGCAGAGAACACGTCCTCACTGCTCCGGACACTGCAGAGAACACGTCCTCACTGCTCCGGACACTGCAGAGAACACATCCTCACTGCTCCGGACACTGCAGAGAACACGTCCTCACTGCAATAACCCTAAGGCTTCCAGCAGTCAGGGCCTCTCATTGTCGGTGGTTTCTCCTGTAGCTGGACGCGTTGAGGTGGAGGCCCTCAGGTTATCTCAGTGTAGCTGATACCCGGCGCTGGGTGTGCAGACCTGGTGATATGATATCAGCCGTCCATGAGTCACCACCTCCTATCACCGTACTCAATGGAGATGTTCATTCAAGTTGCAGAAACTGCCCTCTAAATCCAAGCCTGAGAACTGCCCTCCATCAGTGGGGGGCAGTACATGGCATATGGGTGTATAACAGGAGAATAGAGGGCACCCTCTATCTATGGGGGGCAGTACATGGCATATGGGCGTATAACAGGAGAATAGAGGGCACCCTCTATCTATGGGGGGCAGTACATGGCATATGGGTGTATAACAGGAGAATAGAGGGTACCCTCTATCTATGGGGGGCAGTACATGGCATATGGGCGTATAACAGGAGAATAGAGGGCACCCTCTATCTATGGGGGGCAGTACATGGCATATGGGCGTATAACAGGAGAATAGAGGGCACCCTCTATCTATGGGGGGCAGTACATGGCATATGGGCGTATAACAGGAGAATAGAGGGTACCCTCTATCTATGGGGGGCAGTACATGGCATATGGGCATATAACAGGAGAATAGAGGGCACCCTCTATCTATGGGGGGCAGTACATGGCATATGGGCGTATATCAAATGGTATATGGGTGTATAACAGGAGAATAGAGGGCGCCCTATATCTGTGGAATGCAGTACGTGGAGGAAGCAGTAATGGGAAGGAGGTACCAATATCTGGTCTTTGTTACCAGAGAACACTGAGTCACTACCTCTTCCACAATATCATGCCCATGCCACCACATTATTACCTCTTCCACAGCATCACTTTCTCTTCCACAGGTCACTACCTCTTCCTTCATGATATTACCTCTTCCACCAGGTCACTACCTCTTCCACCAGGTCATTACCTCTTCCACCAGGTCACTACCTCTTCCATCATGTTATTACCTCATCCACATGGTCACTTCCTCTTCCACCAGGTCACTACCTCTTCCATCATGTTATTACCTCATCCACAAGGTCACTTCCTCTTCCACCAGGTCACTACCTCTTCCATCATGTTATTACCTCATCCACATGGTCACTTCCTCTTCCACCAGGTCACTACCTCTTCCATCATGTTATTATCTCATCCACATGGTCACTTCCTCTTCCACCAGGTCACTACCTCTTCCATCATGTTATTATCTCATCCACATGGTCACTTCCTCTTCCACCAGGTCACTACCTCTTCCATCATGTTATTATCTCATCCACATGGTCACTTCCTCTTCCACCAGGTCACTACCTCTTCCATCATGTTATTATCTCATCCACATGGTCACTTCCTCTTCCACCAGGTCACTACCTCTTCCATCATGTTATTACCTCATCCACATGGTCACTTCCTCTTCCACCAGGTCACTACCTCTTCCATCATGTTATTATCTCATCCACATGGTCACTTTCACTACCACCAGATCACAACCTTTTCCATCACATTATTACGTCTTCCACCAAGTCATTACCTCTTCCACCACGTTATTACCTTTTCCACCTGGTCACTTTTTCTTCCACCAGGTCACTACTTCTTCAATAATGATATTACATCTTCCACTTGGTCAATTTGACTTCCACCAGGTCACTACCTCTTCCATCACATTATTACCTCTTCAACATGGTCACTTTTCGGCAAAGGACTGATTCGGAGACAGTGGTGCAAAAATTGCTAAAGGCACATCAGGGCATAATTTATTCAGCGGGACAACAATGAGTAGCAGTAGTGTAGTAAGGAAACATACCTGACTACCCACCGGGAGAAATGGTAGGATATGCGCTGAGTCCTGGCTTTCAGAGCAGATTGCTGGGTGCAGCTGTAGGTCTCCTTGTAGTTGTAGGTTTCCTTGTAGTTGTAGGTTTCCTTGTAGTTGTTGATTTCCTTGTATTTGTAGGTCTTCTTGTAGTTGTTGATTCCTTGTAGTTGTAGGTCTCCGTGTAGTTGTAGGTTTCCTTCTAGTTGTAGGTTTCCTTGTAGTAGTTGATTCCTTATAGTTGTAGGTCTCCTTGTAGTTGCAGGTCCCCTTGTAGTTGTAGGTTTCCTTGTAGTTGTAGGTTTCCTTGTAGTTGTAGGTCTCCTTGTAGTTGTAGGTCTCCGTGTAGTTGTAGGTCTCCGTGTAGCTGTAGGTCTCCTTGTAGTTGTAGGTTTCCATGTAGTTGTAGGTTTCCTTGTAGTTGTAGGTTTCCTTGTAGTTGTAGGTTTCCTTCTAGTTTTAGGTTCCCTTCTAGTTGTAGGTCTTCTTGTAGTTGTAGGTCTCCTTGTAGTTGTCGGCTACCTTGTATTTTTAGGTTTCCTAGTAGTTGTAGGTCACTTTGTAGTTGTAGGTCACTTTGTAGTTGTAGGTCCCCTTGTAGTTGTAGGTCTTCTTGTAGTTGTAGGTCTCCATGTAGTTGTAGGTCTCCGTGTAGTTGTAGGTCACTTTGTAGTTGAAGGTCTCCTTGTAGTTGAAGGTCTCCTTGTAGTTGTAGGTCTTCTTGAAGTTGTAGGTCTCCTTGTAGTTGTAGGTCTCCTTGTAGTTGTAGGTCTCTTTGTAGTTGTAGGTTTCCTTGTAGTTGTAGGTTTCCTTGTAGTTGTAGGTCTCCTTGTAGTTGTAGGTCTCCTTGTAGTTGTAGGTCTTCTTGAAGTTGTAGGTCTCCTTGTAGTTGTAGGTTTCCTTGTAGTTGTAGGTCTCCTTGTAGTTGTAGGTCTCTTTGTAGTTGTAGGTTTCCTTCTAGTTGTAGATTTCCTTGTAGTGGTAGCTATCCTTCTAGTTTTAGGTTCCCTTCTAGTTGTAGGTCTCCTTGTAGTTGAAGGTCTTCTTGTAGTTGTAGGTCTCCTTGTAGTTGTAGGTCTCCTTGTAGTTGAAGGTCTTCTTGTAGTTGTAGGTCACCTTGTAGTTGAAGGTCTTCTTGTAGTTGTAGGTCTCCTTGTAGTTGTAGATTTTCTTCTAGTTGTAGGTTTCCTTGTAGTTGTAGGTCTCCTTGTAGTTGTAGGTCTCCTTCTAGTTGTAGATTTCCTTGTAGTGGTAGCTATCCTTCTAGTTTTAGGTTCCCTTCTAGTTGTAGGTCTCCTTGTAGTTGTAGATTTCCTTGTAGTTGTAGGTTTCCTTGAAGTTGTAGGTTTCCTTGTAGTTGTAGGTCTTCTTGTAGTTGTACATTTCGTTGTAGTTGTAGGTCTCCTTGAAGTTGTAGGCTTCCTTGTAGTTGTAGGTTTCCTTGTAGTTGTAGGTTTACTTGTAGTTGTAGGTTTACTTGTAGTTGTAGGTCTCCTTGGAATTGTAGGTCTTCTTGTAGTTGTAGATTTCCTTGCAGTTGTTGGTGTCCTTGAAGTTGTAGGTCTCCATGTAGTTGTAGGTCTCCGTGTAGTTGTAGGTCTCCTTGTAGTTGTAGGTCTCCTTGTAGTTGTAGGTCTCCGTGTAGTTTTAGGTCTCCGTGTAGTTGTAGGTCTCCTTGTAGTCTTAGGTCTCCATGTAGTTGTAGGTCGCCATGTAGTTGTAGGTCTCCTTGTAGTTGTAGGTCTCCATGTAGTTGTAGGTCTCCGTGTGGTTGTAGGTCTCCTTGTAGTTGTAGGTTTCCTTGTAGTTGTAGGTCTCCTTGTAGTTGTAGGTCTCCTTGTAGTTGAAGGTCTTCTTGTAGTTGTAGGTCTCCTTGTAGTTGCAGGTCTCCTTGTAGTTGTAGGTCTCTTTGTAGTTGTAGGTTTCCTTCTAGTTGTAGATTTCCTTGTAGTGGTAGCTATCCTTCTTGTTTTAGGTTCCCTTCTAGTTGTAGGTCTCCTTGTAGTTGTAGGTCTCCTTGTAGTTGTAGGTTTCCTTGTAGTTGTAGGTTTCCTTGTAGTTGTAGGTCTCCTTGAAGTTGTAGGCTTCCTTGCAGTTGTAGGTCTCCTTGAAGTGGTAAGTCTCCTTGTAGTTGTAGGTTTCCTTGTAGTTGTAGGTTTACTTGTAGTTGTAGGTCTCCTTGGAATTGTAGGTCTTCTTGTAGTTGTAGATTTCCTTGTAGTTGTAGGTCTCCTTGAAGTTGTAGGCTTCCTTGCAGTTGTAGGTCTCCTTGTAGTGGTAAGTCTCCTTGTAGTTGTAGGTTTCTTTGTAGTTGTGTGTTTCCTTGTAGTTTTAGGTCTCCTTGTTGTTGTAGGTCTCCTTGTAGTTGCAGGTCTATTTGTAGTTGTAGGTCTCCTTGTAGTTGTAGGTCTCCTTGTAGTTGTAGGTTTCCTTGTAGTTGTAGGTCTCCTTGTAGTTGCAGGTCTATTTGTAGCTGTAGGTCTCCTTGTAGTTGTAGGTTTCCTTGTAGTTGTAGGTCTTCTTGTAGTTGTAGGTCTCCTTGTAGTTGTAGGTTTCCTTGTAGTTGTAGTTCTCCTTGTAGTTACAGTTCTCCTTGTAGTTGTAGTTCTCCTTGTAGTTGTAGGTCTCCTTGTAGTTGTAGGCTTCCTTGTAGTTGTAGGTCTCCTTGTAGTTGTGTGTCTCCTTGTAGTTGTAGGTTTCCTTGTAGTTGTAGGTCTCCTTGTAATTGTAGGTTTCCTTGTAGTTGTAGGTTTACTTGTAGTTGTAGGTTTTCTTGGAATTGTAGGTCTTCTTGTAGTTGTAGTTTTCCTTGTAGTTGTAGGTCTCCTTGTAGTTGTAGGTCTTCTTGTAGTTGTAGGTCTTCTTGTAGTTGTAGGTCTCCTTGGAATTGTAGGTCTCCTTGTAGTGGTAGGTCTCCTTGTAGTTGTAGGTTTTCTTATAGTTGTAGGTCTCCTTGTAGTTGTAGGTCTCCTTGTAGTTGTAGGTTTCCTTGTAGTTGTAGGTTTCCTTGTAGTTGTGTATTTCCTTGTATTTGTAGGTCTCCTTGTTGTTGTAGGTCTCCTTGTAGTTGCAGGTCTATTTGTAGTTGTAGGTCTCCTTGTAGTTGTAGGTCTCCTTGTAGTTGTAGGTTTCCTTGTAGTTGTAGGTCTTCTTGTAGTTGTAGGTCTCCTTGTAGTTGAAGGTCTATTTGTAGCTGTAGGTCTCCTTGTAGTTGTAGGTTTCCTTGTAGTTGTAGGTCTTCTTGTAGTTGTAGGTCTCCTTGTAGTTGTAGGTTTCCTTGTAGTTGTAGGTCTTCTTGTAGTTGTAGGTCTCCTTGTAGTTGCAGGCTTCCTTGTAGTTGCAGGTCTCCTTGTAGTGGTAGTTCTCCTTGTAGTTGTAGGTCTCCTTGTAGTTGTAGGTCTTCTTGTAGTTGTAGGTCTCCTTGTAGTTGTAGGCTTCCTTGTAGTTGTAGGTCTCCTTGTAGTTGTGTGTCTCCTTGTAGTTGTAGGTTTCCTTGTAGTTGTAGGTTTACTTGTAGTTGTAGGTCTCCTTGGAATTGTAGGTCTTCTTGTAGTTGTAGATTTCCTTGGAATTGTAGGTCTCCTTGTAGTTGTAGGTCTTCTTGTAGTTGTAGGTCTCCTTGGAATTGTAGGTCTCCTTGTAGTTGTAGGTTTTCTTATAGTTGTAGGTCTCCTTGTAGTTGTAGGTCTCCTTGTAGTTGTAGGTTTCCTTGTAGTTGTAGGTTTCCTTGTAGTTGTGTGTTTCCTTGTAGTTGTAGGTCTCCTTGTTGTTGTAGGTCTCCTTGTAGTTGCAGGTCTATTTGTAGTTGTAGGTCTCCTTGTAGTTGTAGGTTTCCTTGTAGTTGTAGGTCTTCTGGTAGTTGTAGGTCTCCTTGCAGTTGTAGGTCTCCTTATAGTTGCAGGTTTCCTTGTAGTTGTGTGTTTCCTTGTAGTTGTAGGTCTCCTTGTTGTTGTAGGTCTCCTTGTAGTTGCAGGTCTATTTGTAGTTGTAGGTCTCCTTGTAGTTGTAGGTTTCCTTGTAGTTGTAGGTCTTCTTGTAGTTGTAGGTCTCCTTGTAGTTGCAGGTCTATTTGTAGCTGTAGGTCTCCTTGCAGTTGTAGGTTTCCTTGTAGTTGTAGGTTTCCTTGTAGTTGTAGGTCTCCTTGTAGTTGTAGGTCTCCTTGTAGTTGTAGGTTTCCTTATAGCTGTAGGTCTCCTTGTAGTTGTAGGTCTCCTTGTAGTTGTAGGTTTCCTTGTAGTTGTGTGTTTTCTTGTAGTTGTAGGTCTTCTTGTAGTTGTAGATTTCCTTGTAGTTGTAGGTCTCCTTGTAGTTGTAGGTCTTCTTGTAGTTGTAGGTCTCCTTGTAGTTGTAGGTCTCCTTGTAGTTGTAGGTTTCCTTGTAGTTGTAGGTCTCCTTGGAATTGTAGGTCTCCTTGTAGTTGTAGGTCTCCTTGTAGTTGTAGGTTTTCTTATAGTTGTAGGTCTCCTTGTAGTTGTAGGTTTCCTTGTAGTTGTAGGTTTCCTTGTAGTTGTAGGTCTCCTTGTAGTTGTAGGTTTCCTTGTAGTTGTAGGTCTCCTTGTAGTTGTAGGTCTCCTTGTAGTTGCAGGTTTATTTGTAGTTGTAGGTCTCCTTGTAGTTGTAGGTCTACTTGTAGTTGTAGGTTTCCTTGTAGTTGTAGGTCTTCTTGTAGTTGTAGGTCTCCTTGTAGTTGTAGGTCTCCTTATAGTTGCAGGTCTATTTGTAGCTGTAGGTCTCCTTGTAGTTGTAGGTTTCCTTGTAGTTGTAGGTCTCCTTGCAGTTGTAGGTTTCCTTGAAGTTGTAGGTCTCCTTGTAATTGTAGGTCTCCTTGTAGTTGTAGATTTTGTTGTAGTTCTAGGTCTCCTTGTAGTTGTAGGCTGCCTTTTAGTGGTAGGTCTCCTTGTAGTTGTAGGTTTCCTTGTAGTTGTAGGTCTCCTTGTAATTGTAGGTTTCCTTGTAGTTGTAGGTTTCCTTGAAGTTGTAGGTCTCCTTGTAATTGTAGGTCTTCTTGTAGTTGTAGATTTCCTTGTAGTTGTAGGTCTTCTTGTAGTTGTAGATTTCCTTGTAGTTGTAGGTCTCCTTGTAGTTGTAGGTCTCCTTGTAGTTGTAGGTCTCCTTGTAGTTGTAGGTCTCCTTGTAATTGTAGGTCTTCTTGTAGTTGTAGATTTCCTTGTAGTTGTAGGTCTTCTTGTAGTTGTAGATTTCCTTGTAGTTGTAGGTCTCCTTGTAGTTGTAGGTCTCCTTGTAGTTGTAGGTCTCCTTGTAGTTGTAGTTCTCCTTGTAGTTGTAGGTCTCCTTGTAGTTGTAGGTCTTCTTGTAGTTGTAGGTCTCCTTGAAGTTGTAGGCTTCCTTGTAGTTGTAGGTCTCCTTGTAGTGGTATGTCTCCTTGTAGTTGTAGGTTTACTTGTAGTTGTTGGTTTACTTGTAGTTGTAGGTCTCCTTGGAATTGTAGGTCTTCTTGTAGTTGTAGATTTCCTTGTAGTTGTAGGTCTCCTTGTAGTTGTAGGTCTTCTTGTAGTTGTAGGTCTCCTTGGAATTGTAGGTCTCCTTGTAGTTGTAGGTCTCCTTGTAGTTGTAGGTTTTCTTATAGTTGTAGGTCTCCTTGTAGTTGTAGGTCTCCTTGTAGTTGTAGGTTTCCTTGTAGTTGTAGGTTTCCTTGCAGTTGTGTGTTTCCTTGTAGTTGTAGGTCTCCTTGTTGTTGTAGGTCTCCTTGTAGTTGCAGGTCTATTTGTAGTTGTAGGTCTCCTTGTAGTTGTAGGTTTCCTTGTAGTTGTAGGTCTTCTTGTAGTTGTAGGTCTCCTTGTAGTTGTAGGTCTCCTTGTAGTTGTAGGTCTCCTTGAAGTTGTAGGTCTCCTTGTAGCTGTAGGTCTCCTTGTAGTTGTAGATTTTGTTGTAGTTCTAGGTCTCCTTGTAGTTGTAGGCTGCCTTGTAGTGGTAGGTCTCCTTGTAGTTGTAGGTTTCCTTGTAGTTGTGGGTTTCCTTGTAGTTGTAGGTCTCTTTGTAGTTGTAGGTCTCCTTGTAATTGTAGGTTTCCTTGTAGTTGTAGGTCTCCTTGTAGTTGTAGGTCTCCTTTTAATTGTAGGTCTTCTTGTAGTTGTAGATTTCCTTGTAGTTGTAGGTCTCCTTGTAGTTGTAGATTCCCTTGTAGTTGTAGGTCTCCTTGTAGTTGTAGGTCTCCTTGTAGTTGTAGGTTTCCTTGTAGTTGTAGGTCTTCTTGTATTTGTAGATTTCCTTGTATTTGTAGGTCTCCTTGTAGTTTTAGGTCTCCTTGTAGTTGTAGGTTTCCTTGTAGTTGTAGGTCTTCTTGTAGTTGTTGGTCTCCTTGTAGTTGTAGGTCTCCTTGTAGTTTTAGGTCTCCTTGTAGTTGTAGGTTTCCTTGTTGTTGTTGGTCTTCTTGTAGTTGTAGGTCTCCTTGTAGTTTTAGGTCTCCTTGTAGTTGTAGGTTTCCTTGTAGTTGTAGGTCTTCTTGTAGTTGTTGGTCTCCTTGTAGTTGTAGGTCTCCTTGTAGTTTTAGGTCTCCTTGTAGTTGTAGGTTTCCTTGTTGTTGTTGGTCTTCTTGTAGTTGTAGGTCTCCTTGTAGTTGTAGGTCTCCTTGTAGTTGTAGGTCTCCTTGTAGTTTTAGGTCTCCTTGTAGTTGTAGGTTTCCTTGTAGTTGTAGGTCTTCTTGTAGTTGTAGGCTTTATTGTAGTTGCAGGTCTCCTTGTAGTTTTAGGTCTCCATGTAGTTGTAGGTTTCCTTGTTGTTGTTGGTCTCCTTGTAGTTGTAGGTCTCCTTGTAGTTTTAGGTCTCCTTGTAGTTGTAGGTCTCCTTGTAGTTGTAGGTTTCCTTGTAGTTGTAGGTCTTCTTGTAGTTGTAGGTCTCCATGTAGTTGTAGGTCTCTTTGTAGTTGTAGGCTTCATTGTAGTTGTAGGTCTTCTTGTAGTTGTAGATTTCCTTGTAGTTGTAGGTTTCCTTGTTGTTGTTGGTCTTCTTGTAGTTGTAGGTTTCCTTGTAGTTGTAGGTTTCCTTGTTGTTGTTGGTCTTCTTGTAGTTGTAGGTTTCCTTGTTGTTGTTGGTCTTCTTGTAGTTGTAGATTTCCTTGTATTTGTAGGTCTCCTTGTAGGTCTCCTTGTAGTTGCAGGTTTCCTTGTAGTTGCAGGTCTCCTTGTAGTTTTAGGTCTCCTTGTAGTGGTAGGTCTCCTTGTAGTTGTAGGTTTCCTTGTAGTTGTGGGTTTCCTTGTAGTTGTAGGTCTCTTTGTAGTTGTAGGTCTCCTTGTAATTGTAGGTTTCCTTGTAGTTGTAGGTCTCCTTGTAGTTGTAGGTCTCCTTTTAATTGTAGGTCTTCTTGTAGTTGTAGATTTCCTTGTAGTTGTAGGTCTCCTTGTAGTTGTAGATTCCCTTGTAGTTGTAGGTCTCCTTGTAGTTGTAGGTCTCCTTGTAGTTGTAGGTTTCCTTGTAGTTGTAGGTCTTCTTGTAGTTGTAGGTCTCCATGTAGTTGTAGGTCTCTTTGTAGTTGTAGGCTTCATTGTAGTTGTAGGTCTTCTTGTAGTTGTAGATTTCCTTGTATTTGTAGGTCTCCTTGTAGTTTTAGGTCTCCTTGTAGTTGTAGGTTTCCTTGTAGTTGTAGGTCTTCTTGTAGTTGTTGGTCTCCTTGTAGTTGTAGGTCTCCTTGTAGTTTTAGGTCTCCTTGTAGTTGTAGGTTTCCTTGTTGTTGTTGGTCTTCTTGTAGTTGTAGGTCTTCTTGTAGTTGTAGGTTTCCTTGTAGTTGTAGGTTTCCTTGTAGTTGTTGGTCTCCTTGTAGTTTTAGGTCTCCTTGTAGTTTTAGGTCTCCTTGTAGTTGTAGGTTTCCTTGTAGTTGTAGGTCTTCTTGTAGTTGTTGGTCTCCTTGTAGTTGTTGGTCTCCTTGTAGTTTTAGGTCTCCTTGTAGTTGTAGGTTTCCTTGTAGTTGTAGGTCTTCTTGTAGTTGTTGGTCTCCTTGTAGTTGTAGGTCTCCTTGTAGTTTTAGGTCTCCTTGTAGTTGTAGGTTTCCTTGTTGTTGTTGGTCTTCTTGTAGTTGTAGGTCTCCTTGTAGTTGTAGGTCTCCTTGTAGTTGTAGGTCTCCTTGTAGTTTTAGGTCTCCTTGTAGTTGTAGGTTTCCTTGTAGTTGTAGGTCTTCTTGTAGTTGTAGGCTTTATTGTAGTTGCAGGTCTCCTTGTAGTTTTAGGTCTCCATGTAGTTGTAGGTTTCCTTGTTGTTGTTGGTCTCCTTGTAGTTGTAGGTCTCCTTGTAGTTTTAGGTCTCCTTGTAGTTGTAGGTCTCCTTGTAGTTGTAGGTTTCCTTGTAGTTGTAGGTCTTCTTGTAGTTGTAGGTCTCCATGTAGTTGTAGGTCTCTTTGTAGTTGTAGGCTTCATTGTAGTTGTAGGTCTTCTTGTAGTTGTAGATTTCCTTGTAGTTGTAGGTTTCCTTGTTGTTGTTGGTCTTCTTGTAGTTGTAGGTTTCCTTGTAGTTGTAGGTTTCCTTGTTGTTGTTGGTCTTCTTGTAGTTGTAGGTTTCCTTGTTGTTGTTGGTCTTCTTGTAGTTGTAGATTTCCTTGTATTTGTAGGTCTCCTTGTAGGTCTCCTTGTAGTTGCAGGTTTCCTTGTAGTTGCAGGTCTCCTTGTAGTTTTAGGTCTCCTTGTAGTTGTAGGTCTCCTTGTAGTTGTAGGTCTCCTTGTAGTTGTAGATTTCCTTGTAGTTGTAGGTCTCCTTGTAGATGTAGGTTTCCTTGTAGTTGTAGGTCTTCTTGTAGTTGTAGGTCTCCTTGTAGTTGTAGGTCTTCTTGTAGTTGTAGGTCTCCTTGTAGTTGTAGGCCTCATTGTAGTTGTAGGCTTCATTGTAGTTGCCTTGTAGTTGTAGGTTTCCTTGTTGTTGTTGGTCTTCTTGTAGTTGTAGGTTTCCTTGTTGTTGTTGGTCTTCTTGTAGTTGTAGATTTCCTTGTATTTGTAGGTCTCCTTGTAGGTCTCCTTGTAGTTGCAGGTTTCCTTGTAGTTGCAGGTCTCCTTGTAGTTTTAGGTCTCCTTGTAGTTGTAGGTCTCCTTGTAGTTGTAGGTCTCCTTGTAGTTTTAGGTCTTCTTGTAGTTGTAGGTCTCCTTGTAGATGTAGGTTTCCTTTTAGTTGTAGGTCTTCTTGTAGTTGTAGGTCTTCTTGTAGTTGTAGGCCTCATTGTAGTTGTAGGCTTCATTGTAGTTGCAGGTCTCCTTGTAGTTTTAGGTCTCCTTGTAGTTGTAGGTTTCCTTGTTGTTGTTGGTCTCATTGTAGTTGTAGGTCTCTTTGTAGTTGTAGGCTTCATTGAAGTTGTAGGTCTTCTTGTAGTTGTAGATTTCCTTGTAGTTGTAGGTCTCCTTGTAGTTGTAGGTCTTCTTGTAGTTGTAGGTTTACTTGTAGTTGTAGGTCTTCTTGTAGTTGTTGGTCTCCTTGTAGTTGTAGGTCTTCTTGTAGTTGTAGGTCTCCTTGTAGTTGTAGGTCTCATTGTAGTTGTAGGTCTCCTTGTAGTTTTAGGTCTCCTTGTAGTTGTAGGTTTCCTTGTAGTTGTAGGTCTCCTTGTAGTTGTAGGTTTCCTTGTATTTGTAGGTCTCCTTGTAGTTTTAGGTCTCCTTGTAGTTGTAGGTCTCATTGTAGTTGTAGGTCTCATTGTAGTTGTAGGCCTCCTTGTAGTTTTAGGTCTCCTTGTAGTTGTAGGTTTCCTTGTAGTTGTAGGTCTCCTTGTAGTTGTAGGTTTCCTTGTATTTGTAGGTCTCCTTGTAGTTTTAGGTCTCCTTGTAGTTGTAGGTTTCCTTGTAGTTGTAGGTCTCCTTGTAGTTGTAGGTCTCTGTGTAGTTGTAGGTTTCCTTGTAGTTGTAGGTCTCCTTGTAGTTGTAGGTTTCCTTGTAGTTGTAGGTCTCCTTGTAGTTGTAGGTCTCCTTGTAGTTGTAGGTCTTCTTGTAGTTGTAGATTTCCTTGCAGTTGTTGGTTTCCTTGTAGTTGTAGGTTTCCTTGTAGTTGTAGGTTTCCTTGTAGTTGTAGGTCTCCTTGTTGTTGTAGGTCTCCTTGTAGTTGAAGGTCTCCTTGTAGATGTAGGTTTCCTTGTAGTTGTCGGTCTCATTGTAGTTGTAGGCTTTATTGTAGTTGAAGGTCTCCTTGTAGTTGTAGGTTTCCTTGTAGATGTAGGTCTCATTGTAGTTGTAGGCTTTATTGTAGTTGCAGGTCTCCTTGTAGTTGTAGGTCTCCTTGTAGTTGTAGGTCTCCATGTAGTTGTTGGTCTCCTTGTAGTTGCAGGTCTCCTTGTAGTTGTAGGTCTCCTTGTAGTTGTAGGTCTCCTTGTAGTTGAAGGTCTTCTTGTAGTTGTAGGTCTACTTGTAGTTGTAGGTCTCCTTGTAGTTGTAGGTTTCCTTGTAGTTGTAGGTCTCCTTGTAGTTGTAGGTTTCCTTGTAGTTGTAGGTCTCCTTGTAGTTGTAGGTCTCCTTGTAGTTGATTGTCTTCTTGTAGTTGTAGGTCTACTTGTAGTTGTAGGTCTCCTTGTAGTTGTAGGTCTTCTTGTAGTTTTAGGTTTCCTTGTAGTTGTAGGTTTCCTTGTAGTTGTAGGTTTCCTTGTAGTTGTAGGTCTTCTTGTAGTTGTAGGTCTCCTTATAGTTGTAGGTTTCCTTGTAGTTGTAGGTCTCATTGTAGTTGTAGGTCTCCTTGTAGTTTTAGGTCTCCTTGTAGTTGTAGGTTTCCTTGTAGTTGTAGGTCTCCTTGTAGTTGTAGGTTTCCTTGTATTTGTAGGTCTCCTTGTAGTTTTAGGTCTCCTTGTAGTTGTAGGTTTCCTTGTAGTTGTAGGTCTCCTTGTAGTTGTAGGTCTCCTTGTAGTTGTAGGTCTCCTTGTAGTTGTAGGTCTCCTTGTAGTTGTAGGTCTTCTTGTAGTTGTAGATTTCCTTGCAGTTGTTGGTTTCCTTGTAGTTGTAGGTTTCCTTGTAGTTGTAGGTCTCCTTGTAGTTGTAGGTCTCCTTGTAGTTGTAGGTCTCCTTGTATTTGTAGGTCTCCTTGTAGTTGAAGGTCTCCTTGTAGTTGTAGGTTTCCTTGTAGTTGTAGGTCTCATTGTAGTTGTAGGCTTTATTGTAGTTGCAGGTCTCCTTGTAGTTGTAGGTTTCCTTGTAGATGTAGGTCTCATTGTAGTTGTAGGCTTTATTGTAGTTGCAGGTCTCCTTGTAGTTGTAGGTCTCCTTGTAGTTGTAGGTCTCCATGTAGTTGTTGGTCTCCTTGTAGTTGCAGGTCTCCTTGTAGTTGTAGGTCTCCTTGTAGTTGTAGGTCTCCTTGTAGTTGAAGGTCTTCTTGTAGTTGTAGGTCTACTTGTAGTTGTAGGTCTCCTTGTAGTTGTAGGTTTCCTTGTAGTTGTAGGTCTCCTTGTAGTTGTAGGTCTCCTTGTAGTTGTAGGTTTCCTTGTAGTTGTAGGTCTCCTTGTAGTTGTAGGTCTCCTTGTAGTTGAAGGTCTTCTTGTAGTTGTAGGTCTACTTGTAGTTGTAGGTCTCCTTGTAGTTGTAGGTCTTCTTGTAGTTGTAGGTTTCCTTGTAGTTGTAGGTTTCCTTGTAGTTGTAGGTCTCCATGTAGTTGTTGGTCTCCTTGTAGTTGCAGGTCTCCTTGTAGTTGTAGGTCTTCTTGTAGTTGTAGGTCTCCTTGTAGTTGTAGGTCTCCTTGTAGTTGTAGGTCTCCATGTAGTTGTTGGTCTCCTTGTAGTTGCAGGTCTCCTTGTAGTTGTAGGTCTTCTTGTAGTTGCAGGTCTCCTTGTAGTTGTAGGTCTCCTTGTAGTTGAAGGTCTTCTTGTAGTTGTAGGTCTCCATGTAGTTGTTGGTCTCCTTGTAGTTGCAGGTCTCCTTGTAGTTGTAGGTCTACTTGTAGTTGTAGGTCTCCTTGTAGTTGTAGGTCTTCTTGTAGTTGTAGGTCTCCTTGTAGTTGTAGGTCTCCTTGTAGTTGTAGGTCTCCATGTAGTTGTTGGTCTCCTTGTAGTTGCAGGTCTCCTTGTAGTTGTAGGTCTTCTTGTAGTTGCAGGTCTCCTTGTAGTTGTAGGTCTCCTTGTAGTTGAAGGTCTTCTTGTAGTTGTAGGTCTACTTGTAGTTGTAGGTCTTCTTGTAGTTGTAGGTTTCCTTGTAGTTGTAGGTCTCCTTGTAGTTGTAGGTCTCCTTGTAGTTGTAGGTCTCCTTGTAGTTGTAGGTTTCCTTGTAGTTGTAGGTCTCCTTGTAGTTGTAGGTCTCCTTGTAGTTGAAGGTCTTCTTGTAGTTGTAGGTCTACTTGTAGTTGTAGGTCTCCTTGTAGTTGTAGGTCTTCTTGTAGTTGTAGGTTTCCTTGTAGTTGTAGGTTTCCTTGTAGTTGTAGGTCTTCTTGTAGTTGTAGGTCTCCTTGTAGTTGTAGGTCTCCGTGTAGTTGTAGGTCTCCTTGTAGTTGTAGGTTTCCTTGTAGTTGTAGGTTTCCTTGTAGTTGTAGGTCTTCTTGTAGTTGTAGGTCTCCTTGTAGTTGTAGGTCTCCGTGTAGTTGTAGGTCTCCTTGTAGTTGTAGGTTTCCTTGTAGTTGTAGGTCTTCTTGTAGTTGTAGGTCTCCTTGTAGTTGTAGGTCTTCTTGTAGTTGTAGGTCTCCTTGTAGTTGTAGGTCTCCTTGTAGTTGTAGGTCTTCTTGTAGTTGTAGGTCTCCTTGTAGTTGTAGGTCTCCTTGTAGTTGTATGTTTTCTTGTAGTTGTAGGTTTCCTTGTAGTTGTAGGTCTCCTTGTAGTTGTAGGTCTCCGTGTAGTTGTAGGTCTCCTTGTAGTTGTAGGTCTCCTTGTAGTTGTAGGTCTCCTTGTAGTTGTAGGTCTCCTTGTAGTCGTAGGTCTCCGTGTAGTTGTAGGTCTCCTTGTAGTTGTGTGTCTCCTTGTAGTTGTAGGTCTCCTTGTAGTTGTAGGTTTCCTTGTAGTTGTAGGTTTTCTTGTAGTTGTAGGTTTCCTTGTAGTTGTAGGTTTCCTTGTAGTTTTAGGTCTTTTTATTGTATAACAATACATCTTATCACATCCCTCCGGTAGGAGTTGTCCCTACCATATTCCCTACTGATCGTCCATCATCAGTCCCTGCACTTTGTACTCGGTGACTTCCACCTTCTTGTATATGAATGTTTTACTTTTTATGATTTTTTATTTCTCTACAATCCAGTAAATGTCATTTACAATTTCTTTCTATTTTTGGTTTTATTTTTGTAGTAAGTGATTGGCTCCACCTGTGTAGTGTACATGATAGTGCTGGTGCCTGGTGGTGGGGGAGGTGCTGGTGCCCGGTGGTGGGGGAGGTGCTGGTGCCTGGTGGTGGGGGAGGTGCTTGTGCCCGGTGGTGGGGGAGGTGCTGGTGCCTGGTGGTGGGGGAGGTGCTGGTGCCTGGTGGTGGGGGAAGTGCTGGCGCCCGGTTTGGGGGGAGGTGCTGGTGCCTGGTGGTGGGGGAGGTGCTTGTGCCCGGTGGTGGGGGAGGTGCTGGTGCCTGGTGGTGGGGGAGGTGCTGGTGCCCGGTGGTGGGGGAGTTGCTGGTGCCTGGTGGTGGGGGAGGTGCTGGTGCCTAGTGGTGGGGGAGGTGCTGGTGCCCGGTTGGGGGGAGGTGCTGGTGCCCGGTGGCGGGGAAGGTGCTGGTGCCCGGTGGTGGGGGAGGTGCTGGTGATGGGGGAGGTGCTGGTGCCCTGTCGGGGGGGGGGGCTGGTGCCAGGTGGCGGGGGAGGTGCTGGTGCCCGGTGGCGGGGAAGGTGCTGGTGCCCGGTGGTGGGGGAGGTGCTGGTGCCCGGTGGTGGGGGAGGTGTTGGTGCCCGGTGGTGGGGGAGGTGCTGGTGCCCGGTGGCGGGGGAGGTGCTGGTGCCGGGTGATGGGGGAGGTGCTGTTGGTGGGAGAGGTGCTGTCAGGATACATGGTGTGCAGGAGATGGCTGTGTACGTGAGATGAGAGATGAAGGGGAAAGGTTTACGAGGAGTCAGCTGCTGCGCCATCGCTCCCTGTCTTGCAGTGACGTCACCTGCAGACCAACCTTGCTGGATAGATATGGACCAGAAACAAGCTTACTTCATAGATACAGGACCAGAACCAAGCTTACTTCATAGATACAGGACCAGAACCAAGCGTACTTCATAGATACAGGACCAGAACCAAGCTTACTTCATAGATACAGGACCATAACCAAGCTTACTACATAGATACAGGACCAGAACCAAGCTTACCACATAGATACAGGACCAGAACCAAGCTTACTACATAGATACAGGACCAGAACCCAGCTTACTACATAGATACAGGACCAGAACCAAGCTTACTTCATAGATACAGGACCAGAACCAAGCTTACTACATAGATACAGGACCAGAACCAAGCTTACTTCATAGATACAGGACCATAACCAAGCTTACTACATAGATACAGGACCAGAACCAAGCTTACTTCATAGATACAGGACCAGAACCAAGCTTACTACATAGATACAGGACCAGAACCCAGCTTACTACATAGATACAGCACCAGAACCAAGTTTACTACATAGATACAGGACCAGATCCAAGCTTACCACATAGATACAGGACCAGAACCAAGATTACTACATAGATACAGGACCAGAACCCAGCTTACTACATAGATACAGGACCAGATCCAAGCTTACTACATAGATACAGCACCAGATCCAAGCTTACCACATAGATACAGGACCAGAACCAAGATTACTACATAGATACAGGACCAGATCCATGCTTATTATGCAGATACAGGTCCAGAGACAAGCTTACTACATGGATACAGAGCAATAACCAAGCTTTCTACATAGATACAGGACCAGAACCATTCTTATTACGTAGATACAGGACCAGAAACAAGCTTACTACTTATATAAAGAACCATAACCCAGCTTTCTACATAGGTACAGGACAATAACCAAACTTAGTACATAGATACAGAACCAGAACCAAACTTTCTACATAGATACATGACCAGATCCAAGCCTATTACTTAGATACAGGACCAGAATCAAGCTAATTTCATAGATAGAGAACCATAACCAGAACTAAGCTTAATATATAGATTCAGGACCAGAACCAACCTTGCTGCATAGATACCAGACCAGATCCAAGCTTACTACATAGATACAGGACCAAAACCATACTTAATACATAGATACAGGACCAGAACCAAGCTTACTATATAGAAATAGGGCCAGGTACAATCTTACTACATGGATACAGGACCAGATCCAAGCTTATTACATAGACACAAGATGAGAACCAAGCTTATTAAATAGATACAGAACCATAACCAAGCTTACTACATAGATACAGGACCAGAACCAAGCATACTACTTATATACAGAACCATAACCAAGCTTAATACATAGATACAGGACCAGAACCAAGCATACTACTTATATACAGAACCATAACCAAGCTCCTCCCTGTGCTGTATATGGGTACAGCTCCTCCCTGTGCTGTATATAGGGTGCAGCTCCCCCGGTGCTGTATATAGGGTACAGCTCCTCCCTGTGCAGTATATAGGGTGCAGCTCCTCCCTGTGCTGTATATAGGGTACAGCTCCTCCCTGTGCAGTATATAGGGTGCAGCTCCTCCCTGTGCTGTATATAGGGTACAGCTCCTCCCTGGGCTGTATATAGGGTGCAGCTCCTCCCTGTGCTGTATATAGGGTACAGCTCCTCCCTGGGCTGTATATAGGGTACAGCTCCTCCCTGGGCTGTATATAGGGTACAGCTCCTCCCCATGGTGTATATAGGGTGCAGCTTCCCCTGTGCTGTATATAGGGTGCAGCTCCTCCCTGTGCTGTATATAGGGTACAGCTCCTCCCTGGGCTGTATATAGGGTACGGCTCCTCCCTGTGCTGTATATAGGGTACAGCTCCTCCCCATGGTGTATATAGGGTGCAGCTTCCCCTGTGCTGTATATAGGGTGCGGCTCCTCCCTGTGCTGTATATAGGGTGCGGCTCCTCCCCGTGCTGTATATAGGGTACAGCTCCTCCCTGCACTGTATATAGGGTGCGGCTACTCCCCGTGCTGTATATAGGGTACAGCTCCTCCCTGGGCTGTATATAGGGTGCAGCTCCTCTCTGTGCTGTATATAGGGTGCGGCTCCTCCCTGTGCAGTATATAGGGTGCGGCTACTCCCCGTGCTGTATATAGGGTGCGGCTCCTCGCTGGGCTGTATATAGGGTACAGCTCCTCCCTGTGCTGTATATAGGGTACGGCTCCTCCCTGTGCTGTATATAGGGTGCGGCTACTCCCCTTGCTGTATATAGGGTACAGCTCCTCCCTGGGCTGTATATAGGGTGCAGCTCCTCCCTGTGCTGTATATAGGGTGCGGCTCCTCCCTGTGCTGTATATAGGGTGCGGCTCCTCCCTGTGCTGTATATAGGGTGCGGCTCCTAGATGTGCTGTATATAGGGTGCGGCTCCTCCCTGTGCTGTATATAGGGTACAGCTCCTCGCTGAACTGTATATAGGGTACAGCTCTCCCTGTGCTGTATATAGGGTACAGCTCCTCCCTGCACTGTATATAGGCTGCGGCTCCTCCCTGTGCTGTATATAGGGTACGGCTCCTCCCTGGGCTGTATATAGGGGTACGGCTCCTTCCTGTGCTGTATATAGGGTACAGCTCCTCCCTGTGCTGTATATAGGGTACGGCTCCTTCCTGTGCTGTATATAGGGTGCGGCTCCTCCCTGTGCTGTATATAGGGTGCAGCTCCTCCCTGGGCTGTATATAGGGTGCAGCTCCTCCCTGTGCTGTATATAGGGTGCGGCTCCTCCCTTCGCTGTATATAGGGTACAGCTCCTCCCTGTGCTGTATATAGGGTACAGCTCCCCCCTGTGCTGTATATAGGGTGCGGCTCCTCCCTGTGCTGTATATGGGGAACGGCTCCTCCCTTCGCTGTATATAGGGTACAGCTCCTCCCTGTGCTGTATATAGGGTACAGCTCCCCCCTGTGCTGTATATAGGGTGCGGCTCCTCCCTGTGCTGTATATAGGGTACAGCTTCTCCCTGTGCTGTATATAGGGTACAGCTCTCCCTGTGCTGTATATAGGGTACAGCTCCTCCCTGCACTGTATATAGGCTGCGGCTCCTCCCTGTGCTGTATATAGGGTACGGCTCCTCCCTGGGCTGTATATAGGGTACGGCTCCTCCCTGTGCTGTATATAGGGTGCGGCTCCTTCCTGTGCTGTATATAGGGTACAGCTCCTCCCTGTGCTGTGTATAGGGGTACAGCTCCCCCCTGTGCTGTATATAGGGTGCGGCTCCTCCCTGTGCTGTATATAGGGTACAGCTCCTCCCTGTGCTGTATATAGGGTACAGCTCCTCCCTGTGCTGTATATAGGGGTACGGCTCCTTCCTGTGCTGTATATAGGGTGCGGCTCCTCCCTGTGCTGTATATAGGGTGCAGCTCCTCCCTGTGCTGTATATAGGGTACAGCTCCTCCCTGTGCTGTATATAGGGTACAGCTCCTCCCTGTGCTGTATATAGGCTACGGCTCCTCCCTGGGCTGTATATAGGGGTACGGCTCCTTCCTGTGCTGTATATAGGGTACAGCTCCTCCCTGGGCTGTATATAGGGGTACGGCTCCTCCCTGTGCTGTATATAGGGTACAGCTCCTCCCTGTGCTGTATATAGGGTACAGCTCCTCCCTTTGCTGTATATAGGGTACAGCTCCTCCCTGTGCTGTATATAGGGTACAGCTCCTCCCTTTGCTGTATATAGGGTACGGCTCCTCCCTGTGCTGTATATAGGGTACAGCTCCTCCCTGTGCTGTATATAGGGTGCAGCTCCTCCCTGTGCTGTATATAGGGTGCGGCTCCTCCCTGTGCTGTATATAGGGTGCGGCTCCTCCCTGTGCTGTATATAGGGTGCGGCTCCTAGATGTGCTGTATATAGGGTGCGGCTCCTCCCTGTGCTGTATATAGGGTGCGGCTCCTCCCTGTGCTGTATATAGGGTGCGGCTCCTAGATGTGCTGTATATAGGGTGCGGCTCCTCCCTGTGCTGTATATAGGGTGCGGCTCCTAGATGTGCTGTATATAGGGTACGGCTCCTCCCTGGGCTGTATATAGGGTGCAGCTCCTCCCTGGGCTGTATATAGGGTACGGCTCCTCCCTGTGCTGTATATAGGGTACAGCTACTCACTGTGCTGTATATAGGGTACGGCTCCTCCCTGTGCTGTATATAGGGTACAGCTCCTCCCTGTACTGTATATAGGGTGCGGCTCCTCCCTGGGCTGTATATAGGGTACGGCTCCTCCCTGTGCTGTATATAGGGTGCAGCTCCTTCCTGTGCTGTATATAGGGTGCGGCTCCTCCCTGTGCTGTATATAGGGTGCGGCTCCTCCCAGTGCTGTATATAGGGTGCAGCTCCTCCCTGTGCTGTATATAGGGGTACGGCTCCTTCCTGTGCTGTATATAGGGTGCGGCTCCTCCCTGTGCTGTATATAGGGTGCAGCTCCTCCCTGTGCTGTATATAGGGTACGGCTCCTCACTGTGCTGTATATAGGGTACAGCTCCTCCCCATGGTGTATATAGGGTACAGCTCCTCCCTGTGCTGTATATAGGGTACAGCTCCTCCCTGTGCTGTATATAGGGTACGGCTCCTCCCTGGGCTGTATATAGGGGTACGGCTCCTTCCTGTGCTGTATATAGGGTACAGCTCCTCCCTGTGCTGTATATAGGGTACAGCTCCTCCCTTTGCTGTATATAGGGTACAGCTCCTCCCTGTGCTGTATATAGGGTACAGCTCCTCCCTGTGCAGTATATAGGGTGCAGCTTCCCCTGTGCTGTATATAGGGTACAGCTCCTCCATGTGCTGTATATAGGGTACAGCTCTCCCTGTGCTGTATATAGGGTACAGCTCCTCCCTGTGCTGTATATAGGGTACAGCTTCCCCTGTGCTGTATATAGGGTACAGCTCCTCCCTGTGCTGTATATAGGGTACAGCTTCTCCCTGGGCTGTATATAGGGTACAGCTCCTCCCTGTGCTGTATATAGGGTACGGCTCCTCCCTGGGCTGTATATAGGGTACAGCTCCTCCCTGTGCTGTATATAGGGTACAGCTTCTCCCTGCACTGTATATAGGCTGCGGCTCCTCCCTGTGCTGTATATAGGGTACGGCTCCTCCCTGGGCTGTATATAGGGTACAGCTCCTCCCTGTGCTGTATATAGGGTACAGCTTCTCCCTGCACTGTATATAGGCTGCGGCTCCTCCCTGTGCTGTATATAGGGTACGGCTCCTCCCTGGGCTGTATATAGGGTACGGCTCCTCCCTGGGCTGTATATAGGGTACAGCTTCCCCTGTGCTGTATATAGGGTACGGCTCCTCCATGTGCTGTATATAGGGTGCAGCTCCCCCTGTGCTGTATATAGGGTACAGCTCCTCCCTGTGCTGTATATAGGGTACGGCTCCTCCCTGGGCTGTATATAGGGTACAGCTCCTCCCTGTGCTGTATATAGGGTACGGCTCCTCCATGTGCTGTATATAGGGTGCAGCTCCCCCTGTGCTGTATATAGGGTACAGCTCCTCCCTGTGCTGTATATAGGGTACGGCTCCTCCATGTGCTGTATATAGGGTACAGCTCCTCCCTGTGCTGTATATAGGGTGCAGCTCCTCCCCGTGCTGTATATAGGGTACAGCTCCTCCCTGTGCTGTATATAGGACACAGCTCCTCCCTGTTCTGTATATAGGACACAGCTCCTCCCTGTGCTGTATATAGGGTGCGGCTCCTCCCTGTGCTGTATATAGGGTACGGCTCCTCCCTGTGCTGTATATAGGGTGCGGCTCCTCCCTGTGCTGTATATAGGGTGCGGCTCCTCGCTGGGCTGTATATAGGGTACAGCTCTCCCTGTGCTGTATATAGGGTACAGCTCCTCCCTGCACTGTATATAGGCTGCGGCTCCTCCCCGTGCTGTATATAGGGTACAGCTCCTCCCTGTGCTGTATATAGGGTGCGGCTCCTCCCTGTGCTGTATATAGGGTGCGGCTCCTCCCTGGGCTGTATATAGGGTACAGCTCTCCCTGTGCTGTATATAGGGTACAGCTCCTCCCTGCACTGTATATAGGCTGCGGCTCCTCCCTGTGCTGTATATAGGGTACGGCTTTTCCCTGGGCTGTATATAGGGTACAGCTCCTCCCTGTGCTGTATATAGGACACAGCTCCTCCCTGTTCTGTATATAGGACACAGCTCCTCCCTGTGCTGTATATAGGGTGCGGCTCCTCCCTGTGCTGTATATAGGGTACGGCTCCTCCCTGTGCTGTATATAGGGTGCGGCTCCTCCCTGTGCTGTATATAGGGTACAGCTCCTCCCTGTGCTGTATATAGGGTACGGCTCCTAGATGTGCTGTATATAGGGTACGGCTCCTCCCTGTGCTGTATATAGGGTACAGCTCCTCCCTGTGCTGTATATAGGGTACAGCTCCTCCCTGTGCTGTATATAGGGTACGGCTCCTCCCTGTGCTGTATATAGGGTACAGCTCCTCCCTGTGCTGTATATAGGGTACGGCTCCTCCCTGGGCTGTATATAGGGTACAGCTCCTCCCTGTGCTGTATATAGGGTACGGCTCCTCCCTGGGCTGTATATAGGGTACGGCTCCTCCCTGGGCTGTATATAGGGTACAGCTTCCCCTGTGCTGTATATAGGGTACGGCTCCTCCATGTGCTGTATATAGGGTGCAGCTCCCCCTGTGCTGTATATAGGGTACAGCTCCTCCCTGTGCTGTATATAGGGTACGGCTCCTCCCTGGGCTGTATATAGGGTACAGCTCCTCCCTGTGCTGTATATAGGGTACGGCTCCTCCATGTGCTGTATATAGGGTGCAGCTCCCCCTGTGCTGTATATAGGGTACAGCTCCTCCCTGTGCTGTATATAGGGTACGGCTCCTCCATGTGCTGTATATAGGGTACATCTCCTCCCTGTGCTGTATATAGGGTACAGCTCCTCCCTGTGCTGTATATAGGGTACAGCTCCTCCCTGTGCTGTATATAGGACACAGCTCCTCCCTGTTCTGTATATAGGACACAGCTCCTCCCTGTGCTGTATATAGGGTGCGGCTCCTCCCTGTGCTGTATATAGGGTACGGCTCCTCCCCGTGCTGTATATAGGGTACAGCTCCTCCCTGCACTGTATATAGGCTGCGGCTCCTCCCTGTGCTGTATATAGGGTACGGCTCCTCCCTGTGCTGTATATAGGGTACAGCTCCTCCCTGTGCTGTATATGGGGAACGGCTCCTCCCTTCGCTGTATATAGGGTACAGCTCCTCCATGTGCTGTATATAGGGTACAGCTCCCCCTGTGCTGTATATAGGGTGCGGCTCCTCCCTGTGCTGTATATAGGGTGCGGCTCCTCCCTGTGCTGTATATAGGGTGCAGCTCCTCCCTGTGCTGTATATAGGGTGCGGCTCCTCCCTGTGCTGTATATAGGGTGCGGCTCCTCCCTGTGCTGTATATAGGGTGCAGCTCCTCCCTGTGCTGTATATAGGGTGCGGCTCCTCCCTGTGCTGTATATAGGGTACAGCTCCTCCCTGGGCTGTATATAGGGTGCAGCTCCTCCCTGTGCTGTATATGGGGTATGGCTCCTCCCTGCACTGTATATAGGGTGCAGCTCCTCCCTGTGCTGTATATAGGGTACAGCTCCTCCCTGTGCTGTATATAGGCTGCGGCTCCTCCCTGTGCTGTATATAGGGTACAGCTCCTCCCTGTGCTGTATATAGGGTACAGCTCCTCCCTGTGCTGTATATAGGGTACAGCTCCTCCCTGTGCTGTATATAGGGTACAGCTCCTCCCTGTGCTGTATATAGGGTGCGGCTCCTCCCCGTGCTGTATATAGGGTACGGCTCCTCCCTGTGCTGTATATAGGGTACGGCTCCTCCCTGTGCTGTATATAGGGTACAGCTCCTCCCTGTGCTGTATATAGGGTGCGGCTCCTCCCTGTGCTGTATATAGGGTACGGCTCCTCACTGTGCTGTATATAGGGTGCGGCTCCTCCCTGCGCTGTATATAGGGTACGGCTCCTCCCTGTGCTGTATATAGGGTACAGCTCCTCACTGTGCTGTATATAGGGTACAGCTCCTCCCTGTTCTGTATATAGGACACAGCTCCTCCCTGTGCTGTATATAGGGTACGGCTCCTCCCTGGGCTGTATAAAGGGGTACGGCTCCTTCCTGTGCTGTATATAGGGTACAGCTCCTCCCTGTGCTGTATATAGGACACAGCTCCTCCCTGTTCTGTATATAGGACACAGCTCCTCCCTGTGCTGTATATAGGGTGCGGCTCCTCCCTGTGCTGTATATAGGGTGCAGCTCCTCCCTGTGCTGTATATAGGGTACAGCTCCTCCCTGGGCTGTATATAGGGTACAGCTCCTCCCTGGGCTGTATATAGGGTACAGCTCCTCCCTGGGCTGTATATAGGGTACAGCTCCTCCCTGTGCTGTATATAGGGTGCGGCTCCTCCCTGCGCTGTATATAGGGTGCGGCTCCTCCCTGTGCTGTATATAGGGTGCGGCTCCTCGCTGGGCTGTATATAGGGTGCGGCTCCTCCCTGTGCTGTATATAGGGTGCGGCTCCTCCCTGTGCTGTATATAGGCTGCGGCTCCTCCCTGTGCTGTATATAGGGTGCGGCTCCTCCCTGTGCTGTATATAGGGTGCGGCTCCTTCCTGGGCTGTATATAGGGTACAGCTCCTCCCTGTGCTGTATATAGGGTGCGGCTCCTCCCTGTGCTGTATATAGGGTGCGGCTCCTTCCTGGGCTGTATATAGGGTACAGCTCCTCCCTGTGCTGTATATAGGGTACAGCTCCTCCCTGGGCTGTATATAGGGTACAGCTCCTCCCTGTGCTGTATATAGGGTGCAGCTCCTCCCTGTGCTGTATATAGGGTACGGCTCCTCCCTGTTTTGTATATAGGGTACAGCTCCTCCCTGTGCTGTATATAGGGTACGGCTCCTCCCTGTGCTGTATATAGGCTGCGGCTCCTCCCTGTGCTGTATATAGGGTACAGCTCCTCAATGTGCTGTATATAGGCTGCGGCTCCTCCCTGTGCTGTATATAGGGTACAGCTCCTCCCTGTGCTGTATATAGGGTACGGCTCCTCACTGTGCTGTATATGGGGTACTGTGGTGATACCCCAGTACAGGGGATGGGGATCACTGCTGAGCTGTGTATCTAATCCTCTCCTGTGTGATACTGCTGAGCTGTGTATCTAATCCTCTCCTGTGTGATACTGCTGAGCTGTGTATCTAATCCTCTCCTGTGTGATACTGCTGAGCTGTGTATCTAATCCTCTCCTGAGTGATTCGGTCTTCTGGGCTGTGTATCTAATCCCATCATGTGTGATACTGCCTGCTGAGCTGTGTATCTAATCCCATCATGTGTGATACTGACTGCTGAGCTGCGTATCTAATCCTATGACGTGTGTTACTGTTTGTTGAGCTGTGTATCTAATCCCATCCTGTGTGATTCGGTCTTCTGGGCTGTGTATCTAATCCTCTCCTGTGTGATACTGCTGAGCCGTGTATCTAATCCTCTCCTGTGTGATACTTCTGAGCTGTGTATCTAATCCTCTCCTGTGTGATTCGGTCTTCTGGGCTGTGTATCTAATCCTCTCCTGTGTGATACTGTCTGCTGAGCTGTGTATCTAATCCTCTCCTGTGTGATACTGCTGAGCTGTGTATCTAATCCTCTCCTGAGTGATTCGGTCTTCTGGGCTGTGTATCTAATCCCCACCTGTGTGATACTGACTGCTGAGCTGCGTATCTAATCCTATGATGTGTGTTACTGTTTGTTGAGCTGCGTATCTAATCCCATCCTGTGTGATACTGCTAAGCTGTGTATCTAATCCTCTCTTGTGTGATACTGTATTCTGAGCTGTGTATCTAATCCTATCCTGTGTGATACTGCTGAGCTGTGTATCTAATCCTCTCCTGTGTGATTGCTGAGCTGTGTATCTAATCCTCTCCTGAGTGATTCGGTCTTCTGGGCTGTGTATCTAATCCTCTCCTGAGTGATTCGGTCTTCTGGGCTGTGTATCTAATCCCATCATGTGTGATACTGACTGCTGAGCTGTGTATCTAATCCTATGATGTGTGTTACTGTTTGTTGAGCTGTGTATCTAATCCCATCCTGTGTGATACGGTGCGCAGTATGAGATGGCTGCGCAGCTTGTGGTGTGACTAGAGGATTAGGGTAAACAGTCCCCTCCTCCGCTGGTTTGGGTGCTGGTCGGGTGCCATCGCTCTCGTCCTGGTCGTGAAGGGGTCAATCAGGTGCTGAGCTAAGAATAGACCTGGACAAATTTGCTTTGTGACCTCAGTGAGTGACGGGGGCGTCGGCCTATGGGTCGGGAGGGGCGGGGCATGCACCTGCCTACAGGTGGCTCCAGCACTACATGACACCAGGCAGCAGACACTCGGCTCCAGATGACCTCCAGGATGGCCACTACTCTCCTCATCATCCTCGCTGGCTGCCTTCTCCTCCGTAAGTCATTGTACATCTTCTCCACATCAATGCCAGGCGGCTGCGGGCGAGGACCTGGGACATATGGAAGTAGCAGAGGGGATAACAGACGTAGCAGAACTGGATGACAAACTCAGCTCTGCTACATTGAGACGCAGAGGGATGATCCATCATGGGTTCTATCTGGACCCGGTAGTATAGCAGAGCTGAGTGTGTAGCAGGCATAAGACGTGATGATGTAGCAGTGCAGAGTGTGTACCGGGCATAAGACGTGATGATGTAGCAGAGCTGACTGTGTACCGGGCATAGGACGTGATGATGTAGCAGAGCTAGGTATGTAGCAGGCATAGGACGTGATGATGTAGCAGAGCTGACTGTGTACCGGGCATAAGACGTGATGATGTAGCAGTGCAGAGTGTGTAGCAGGCATAAGACGTGATGATGTAGCAGAGCTGACTGTGTACCGGGCATAAGACGTGATGATGTAGCAGAGCTAAGTTTGTAGCAGGCATAGGACGTGATGATGTAGCAGAGCTAAGTATGTAGCAGGCATAGGACGTGATGACTCGTCTTTGCTGGTTATAACTGCACACGATGATGTAGCAGTGCTGAATGCGTAGCTGTGATCCGTCATTGTCGGTTATATCTCTACCCGATGATAAAGCAGAGCTGAGTGTGACGCCGGGGTAAGACGTGATTCTATCATTGTTTGTTCTATTTCGACACAATGATATAGCAGAGCCGACTGTGTTACTGATGGAAGACGGGTTGTAGCTGTACATGATGACATAGCAGAGCTGAGTGTGTAGCTGGCGGTACAATGTGATAAGATGTAGCAGAACTGAGTGCGTACTTGAGCCCCTGGGACATATGACAAGACTTGCAGCGGTTGCTAGAGCCGTAACGAGTCGATCACCTCCTGATAATGGATCCAGGACAACATCATCGATCTGGTGGAGGAGGATCGGGAATATGGGGGAACCTCACAAGTGGATGGAGATAGGGAAGAGAGGAGCAATAACTATAGGGCACCGCAATGGGGTCTGCCTGTAGCCCGGACATTACCATGGAGAGGAGTGATAACTATAGGGCACCGCAATGGGGTCCGCCTGTAGCCCTGACATTACCATGGAGAGGAGTGATAACTATAGGGCACCGCAATGGGGTCCGCCTGTAGCCCGGACATTACCATGGAGAGGAGTGATAACTATAGGGCACCGCAATGGGGTCCGCCTGTAGCCCGGACATTACCATGGAGAGGAGTGATAACTATAGGGCACCGCAATGGGGTCCGCCTGTAGCCCGGACATTACCATGGAGAGGAGTGATAACTATAGGGCACCGCAATGGGGTCCGCCTGTAGCCCTGACATTACCATGGAGAGGAGTGATAACTATAGGGCACCGCAATGGGGTCCGCCTGTAGCCCGGACATTACCATGGAGAGGAGTGATAACTATAGGGCACCACAATGGGGTCCGCCTGTAGCCCGGACATTACCATGGAGAGGAGTGATAACTATAGGGCACCGCAATGGGGTCCGTCTGTAGCCCTGACATTACCATGGAGAGGAGTGATAACTATAGGGCACCGCAATGGGGTCCGCCTGTAGCCCGGACATTACCATGGAGAGGAGTGATAACTATAGGGCACCGCAATGGGGTCCGCCTGTAGCCCGGACATTACCAAGGAGAGGAGTGATAACTATAGGGCACCGCAATGGGGTCCGCCTGTAGCCCTGACATTACCATGGAGAGGAGTGATAACTATAGGGCACCGCAATGGGGTCCGCCTGTAGCCCTGACATTACCATGGAGAGGAGTGATAACTATAGGGCACCGCAATGGGGTCCGCCTGTAGCCCGGACATTACCATGGAGAGGAGTGATAACTATAGGGCACCGCAATGGGGTCCGCCTGTAGCCCGGACATTACCATGGAGAGGAGTGATAACTATAGGGCACCGCAATGGGGTCCGCCTGTAGCCCGGACATTACCAAGGAGAGGAGTGATAACTATAGGGCACCGCAATGGGGTCCGCCTGTAGCCCTGACATTACCATGGAGAGGAGTGATAACTATAGGGCACCGCAATGGGGTCCGCCTGTAGCCCTGACATTACCATGGAGAGGAGTGATAACTATAGGGCACCGCAATGGGGTCCGCCTGTAGCCCGGACATTACCATGGAGAGGAGTGATAACTATAGGGCACCGCAATGGGGTCCGCCTGTAGCCCTGACATTACCATGGAGAGGAGTGATAACTATAGGGCACCGCAATGGGGTCCACCTGTAGCCCTGACATTACCATGGAGAGGAGCAATAACTATAGGGCACCGCAATGGGGTCCGCCTGTAGCCCGGACATTACCATGGAGAGGAGTGATAACTATAGGGCACCGCAATGGGGTCCGCCTGTAGCCCTGACATTACCATGGAGAGGAGTGATAACTATAGGGCACCGCAATGGGGTCCGCCTGTAGCCCGGACATTACCATGGAGAGGAGTGATAACTATAGGGCACCGCAATGGGGTCCGCCTGTAGCCCTGACATTACCATGGAGAGGAGTGATAACTATAATCACCGCAATGGGGTCCGCCTGTAGCCCGGACATTACCATGGAGAGGAGTGATAACTATAGGGCACCGCAATGGGGTCCGCCTGTAGCCCGGACATTACCATGGAGAGGAGTGATAACTATAAGGCACCGCAATGGGGTCCGCCTGTAGCCCGGACATTACCATGGAGAGGAGTGATAACTATAGGGCACCGCAATGGGGTCCGCCTGTAGCCCTGACATTACCATGGAGAGGAGTGATAACTATAATCACCGCAATGGGGTCCGCCTGTAGCCCGGACATTACCATGGAGAGGAGTGATAACTATAGGGCACCGCAATGGGGTCCGCCTGTAGCCCGGATATTACCATGGAGAGGAGTGATAACTATAGGGCACCGCAATGGGGTCCGCCTGTAGCCTGGACATTACCATGGAGAGGAGTGATAACTATAGGGCACTGCAATGGGGTCCGCCTGTAGCCCGGACATTACCATGGAGAGGAGTGATAACTATAGGGCACCGCAATGGGGTCCGTCTGTAGCCCTGACATTACCATGGAGAGGAGCAATAACTATAGGGCACCGCAATGGGGTCTGCCTGTAGCCCTGACATTACCATGGAGAGGAGTGATAACTATAGGGCACCGCAATGGGGTCCGCCTGTAGCCCGGACATTACCATGGAGAGGAGTGATAACTATAGGGCACCGCAATGGGGTCTGCCTGTAGCCCTGACATTACCATGGAGAGGAGTGATAACTATAGGGCACCGCAATGGGGTCCGCCTGTAGCCCTGACATTACCATGGAGAGGAGTGATAACTATAGGGCACCGCAATGGGGTCCGCCTGTAGCCCGGACATTACCATGGAGAGGAGTGATAACTATAGGGCACCGCAATGGGGTCCGCCTGTAGCCCGGACATTACCATGGAGAGGAGTGATAACTATAGGGCACCGCAATGGGGTCCGCCTGTAGCCCGGACATTACCATGGAGAGGAGTGATAACTATAGGGCACCGCAATGGGGTCCGCCTGTAGCCCGGACATTACCATGGAGAGGAGTGATAACTATAGGGCACCACAATGGGGTCCGCCTGTAGCCCGGACATTACCATGGAGAGGAGTGATAACTATAGGGCACCACAATGGGGTCCGCCTGTAGCCCTGACATTACCATGGAGAGGAGTGATAACTATAGGGCACCGCAATGGGGTCCGCCTGTAGCCCTGACATTACCATGGAGAGGAGTGATAACTATAGGGCACCGCAATGGGGTCCGCCTGTAGCCCAGACATTACCATGGAGAGGAGTGATAACTATAGGGCACCGCAATGGGGTCCGCCTGTAGCCCGGACATTACCATGGAGAGGCGTGATAACTATAGGGCACCGCAATGGGGTCCGCCTGTAGCCCGGACATTACCATGGAGAGGAGTGATAACTATAGGGCACCGCAATGGGGTCCGCCTGTAGCCCGGACATTACCATGGAGAGGAGTGATAACTATAGGGCACTGCAATGGGGTCCGCCTGTAGCCCAGACATTACCATGGAGAGGAGTGATAACTATAGGGCAATGCAATGGGGTCCGCCTGTAGCCCTGACATTACCATGGAGAGGAGTGATAGCTATAGGGCACCGCAATGGGGTCCGCCTGTAGCCCTGACATTACCATGGAGAGGGGTCTATGGAGAATTATGGGGAGTGGGAGTAATAACTGCAGGGCTGTAATGGGGTCCGCCTGTAGCCAAGACACGGGGGCTCTCCTCCTGATGATGAGTAATTGGAGTGAATGCGATGCCCCCATCAGTCTGGTGTGACAGGGCGAGGTCATCCCTTATAGATATTGGGGGATGTAACTCTCGGGTGTGGGGGATAGAGACCAGTGATGGGGGAGTGCAGGGCACCGCCATGGGGTCCACACACAGCCCAGTCCTCTTTATACACCGTGTAATGTATGTAGGAACCCCAAATCCTCTGATCTGTCTGGTAATTGCCTCTTCTAAAGGGGAAGTACAGAGGGAGAGAAGGGAGCGCAGGGCGTGGGCCTGACCACTGCACCATGTTATATATACCACAGTGTAAGAGGACGATAAGATAAGACTCCTCTGTCCTCCCCCTCCTCCAGACTCCTCTGTCCTCCTCCTCCTCCAGACTCCTCTGTCCTCCTCCTCCTCCAGACTCCTCTGTCCTCCTCCTCCTCCAGACTCCTCTGTCCTCCCCCTCCTCCAGACTCCTCTGTCCTCCTCCAGACTCCTCTGTCCTCCTCCTCCAGACTCCTCTGTCCTCCTCCTCCAGACTCCTCTGTCCTCCTCCTCCAGACTCCTCTGTCCTCCTCCTCCAGACTCCTCTGTCCTCCTCCTCCTCCAGACTCCTCTGTCCTCCTCCTCCAGACTCCTCTGTCCTCCTCCAGACTCCTCTGTCCTCCTCCTCCTCCAGACTCCTCTGTCCTCCTCCTCCTCCAGACTCCTCTGTCCTCCCCCTCCTCCAGACTCCTCTGTCCTCCTCCTCCAGACTCCTCTGTCCTCCTCCTCCAGACTCCTCTGTCCTCCTCCTCCAGACTCCTCTGTCCTCCTCCTCCTCCAGACTCCTCTGTCCTCCTCCTCCAGACTCCTCTGTCCTCCTCCAGACTCCTCTGTCCTCCTCCTCCTCCAGACTCCTCTGTCCTCCTCCTCCTCCAGACTCCTCTGTCCTCCTCCTCCAGACTCCTCTGTCCTCCTCCTCCTCCAGACTTCTCTGTCCTTCTCCTCCTCCAGACTCCTCTGTCCTCCTCCTCCAGACTCCTCTGTCCTCCTCCTCCTCCAGACTCCTCTGTCCTCCTCCTCTTCCAGACTCCTCTGTCCTCCTCCTCCTCCAGACTCCTCTGTCCTCCTCCTCCTCCAGACTCCTCTGTCCTCCTCCTCCTCCAGACTCCTCTGTCCTCCTCCTCCTCCAGACTCCTCTGTCCTCCTCCTCCTCCAGACTCCTCTGTCCTCCTCCTCCAGACTCCTCTGTCCTCCTCCTCCTCCAGACTCCTCTGTCCTCCTCCTCCTCCAGACTCCTCTGTCCTCCTCCTCCAGACTCCTCTGTCCTCCTCCTCCTCCAGACTCCTCTGTCCTCCTCCTACTCCAGACTCCTCTGTCCTCCTCCTACTCCAGACTCCTCTGTCCTCCTCCTCCTCCAGACTCCTCTGTCCTCCTCCTCCTCCAGACTCCTCTGTCCTCCTCCTCCTCCTCCAGACTCCTCTGTCCTCCTCCTCCTCCAGACTCCTCTGTCCTCCTCCTCCTCCAGACTCCTCTGTCCTCCTCCTCCTCCAGACTCCTCTGTCCTCCTCCTCCTCCAGACTCCTCTGTCCTCCTCCAGACTCCTCTGTCCTCCTCCTCCTCCAGACTCCTCTGTCCTCCTCCTCCTCCAGACGCCTCTGTCCTCCTCCTCCAGACTTCTCTGTCCTTCTCCTCCTCCAGACCCCTCTGTCCTCCTCCTCCAGACTCCTCTGTCCTCCTCCAGACTCCTCCAGACTCCTCCTCCTCCAGACCCCTCTGTCCTCCTCCTCCTCCAGACTCCTCTGTCCTCCTCCTCCTCCAGACTCCTCTGTCCTCCTCCTCCTCCAGACTCCTCTGTCCTCCTCCAGACTCCTCTGTACTCCTCCTCCTCCAGACTCCTCTGTCCTCCTCCTCCTCCAGACTCCTCTGTCCTCCTCCTCCTCCAGACTCCTCTGTCCCCCTCCTCCTTTAGACTTCTCTGTCCCCCTCCTCCTTCAGACTCCTCCTCCTCCTCTGTCCTCCTCCAGACTCCTCTGTCCCCTCCTCCTCCAGACTCCTCTGTCCCCCTCCTCCTCCAGACTCCTCTGTCCTCCTCCTCTGTCCTCCTCCAGACTCCTCTGTCCCCCTCCTCCTTCAGACTCCTCTGTCCTCCTCCTCCAGACTCCTCTGTCACCTCCTCCTCCAGACTCCTCTGTCCCCCTCCTCCTCCAGACTCCTCTGTCCCCCTCCTCCTCCAGACTCCTCTGTCCCCCTCCTCCTCCAGACTCCTCTGTCCTCCTCCTCCTGACTCCTCTGTCCTCCTCCTCCTCCAGACTCCTCTGTCCCCCTCCTCCTCCAGACTCCTCTGTCCTCCTCCTCCAGACTCCTCTGTCCTTCTCCTCCTCCTCTGTCCTCTTCCAGACTCCTCTGCCCTCCTCCTCCTCCTCCAGACTCCTCTGTCCCCCTCCTCCTCCAGACTCCTCTGTCCTTCTCCTCCTCCTCTGTCCTCTTCCAGACTCCTCTGTCCTCCTCCTCCTCCACACCTTCCTTCAGCCTCAGTTATTAGGAGACTCTTCAGAGTCTCTCATACACATCATTGTCTGAATCAATGGTCTCCAATATCTTGGTATAATCTCAGGTGTATAAGAATCAGCATTAGAAACATCCCCCCCCCCCAGCCGCTTGTCAGTTGTATCTGTATTGGGAAAGCTGGGTGACAATTGATCCTGCCTTCCAGTGTCCCAAATTCTTGTGGAGGGTTTGTAGCCGTTGAGCACCTGATGACGCACGGGCATTTATTGCATTTTCCTGCCTTAATTTCCTCCTCTTCGTGACTTTCTCTTCCCTCTTGTTGACTTTTATTTTCAGTGTAAGTATTTACCCCTCAGGGCGGTTCCTGGTGGTTTTCCATCCGGTAACTCTTTAAATTGTGTTATCTTGTGCTGGGGTGGGGGCATTCTTTGTGTACGCTGAATATTTGAGGTAAGATAAGGGCATTGAGGATCATCCTCTCCGTGACCAGGCATGTTCCCCATAAAGTTTTCCATTTTTCTCAGTTTCATCCTCTCTCTATGGTCAGATCTGTTCTGCAGAGTTTTGTCCTCTTTTAATGTAAGATCTATAAAATCTCGTCCCCTATACATGGCCAGGTGAGTTCTCTGCAGTCTTCTCCTCACTTCTTGGCCAGGTGAGTTCTCTATAGTCTTCTCCTCTCTCCTTGGCCAGGTGAGTTCTCTACAGTCTTCTCCTCTCTCCTTGGCCAGGTAAGTTCTCTATAGTCTTCTCCTCTCTTCTTGGCCATGTGAGTTCTCTATAGTCTTCTCCTCTCTCCTTGGCCAGGCGAGTTCTCTACAGTCTTCTCCTCTCTTCTTGGCCAGGTGAGTTCTCTATAGTCTTCTCCTCTCTCCTTGGCCAGGTGAGTTCCCTACAGTCTTCTCCTCTCTCCTTGGCCAGGTGAGTTCTCTACAGTCTTCTCCTCTCTCTTGGCAAGGTGAGTTCTCTGCAGTCTTCTCCTCTCTCCTTGGCCAGGCGAGTTCTCTACAGTCTTCTCCTCTCTTCTTGGCCAGGTGAGTTCTCTACAGTCTTCTCCTCTCTTCTTGGCCAGGTGAGTTCTCTACAGTCTTCTCCTCTCTTCTTGGCCACGTGAGTTCTCTACAGTCTTCTCCAGTTCTCTGCAGTCTTCTCCTCTCTCCTTGGCCAGGTGAGTTCTCTACAGTCTTCTCCTCTCTTCTTGGCCAGGTGAGTTCTCTGCAGTCTTCTCCTCTCTCCTTGGCCAGGTGAGTTCTCTGCAGTCTTCTCCTCTCTCCTTGGCCAGGTGAGTTCTCTACAGTCTTCTCCTCTCTCTTGGCCAGGTGAGTTCCCTACAGTCTTCTCCTCTCTCCTTGGCCAGGTGAGTTCTCTATAGTCTTCTCCTCTCTCCTTGGCCAGGTGAGTTCTCTATAGTCTTCTCCTCTCTCCTTGGCCAGGTGAGTTCTCTACAGTCTTCTCCTCTCTTCTTGGCCAGGTGAGTTCCCTACAGTCTTCTCCTCTCTTCTTGGCCAGGAGAGTTCTCTATAGTCTTCTCCTCTCTCCTTGGCCAGGTGAGTTCTCTATAGTCTTCTCCTCTCTCCTTGGCCAGGTGAGTTCCCTACAGTCTTCTCCTCTCTCCTTGGCCAGGTGAGTTCTCTACAGTCTTCTCCTCTCTCTTGGCCAGGTGAGTTCTCTGCAGTCTTCTCCTCTCTCCTTGGCCAGGCGAGTTCTCTGCAGTCTTCTCCTCTCTTCTTGGCCAGGTGAGTTCTCTACAGCCTTCTCCTCTCTTCTTGGCCAGGTGAGTTCTCTACAGTCTTCTCCTCTCTTCTTGGCCACGTGAGTTCTCTACAGTCTTCTCCAGTTCTCTGCAGTCTTCTCCTCTCTCCTTGGCCAGGTGAGTTCTCTACAGTCTTCTCCTCTCTTCTTGGCCAGGTGAGTTCTCTACAGTCTTCTCCTCTCTCCTTGGCCAGGTGAGTTCTCTGCAGTCTTCTCCTCTCTCCTTGGCCAGGTGAGTTCTCTGCAGTCTTCTCCTCTCTCCTTGGCCAGGTGAGTTCTCTACAGTCTTCTCCTCTCTCTTGGCCAGGTGAGTTCCCTACAGTCTTCTCCTCTCTCCTTGGCCAGGTGAGTTCTCTATAGTCTTCTCCTCTCTCCTTGGCCAGGTGAGTTCTCTATAGTCTTCTCCTCTCTCCTTGGCCAGGTGAGTTCTCTACAGTCTTCTCCTCTCTTCTTGGCCAGGTGAGTTCCCTACAGTCTTCTCCTCTCTTCTTGGCCACGTGAGTTCTCTATAGTCTTCTCCTCTCTTCTTGGCCACGTGAGTTCTCTATAGTCTTCTCCTCTCTCCTTGGCCACGTGAGTTCTCTATAGTCTTCTCCTCTCTCCTTGGCCAGGTGAGTTCTCTACAGTCTTCTCCTCTCTTCTTGGCCAGGTGAGTTCTCTGCAGTCTTCTCCTCTCTTCTTGGCCAGGTGAGTTCTCTGCAGTCTTCTCCTCTCTTCTTGGCCACGTGAGTTCTCTACAGTCTTCTCCTCTCTCCTTGGCCAGGTGAGTTCCCTACAGTCTTCTCCTCTCTTCTTGGCCAGGTGAGTTCTCTACAGTCTTCTCCTCTCTCTTGGCCAGGTTAGTTCCCTACAGTCTTCTCCTCTCTCCTTGGCCAGGTGAGATATCTACAGTCTTCTCCTCTCTCCTTGGCCAGGTGAGTTCTCCACAGTCTTCCCTTCTCCCCTTGGCTTGATGAGTTCCCCACAGTCTTTTCCTCACGTCCCCCATGAAATGTAGTGTAACATGTATAATTTCATGGGGGATCATATGTCCTACATTTTTGTGGTTGTAGGAACATAGTATAATGCAGTCCTGACATCTTGAATAGCTCAGTCAGAGGAAGCACCTACATAGGGGAACATAGAACAGATCATATATCATGAGGCTGTACATGAGGACCACCAGTGGTCCATATAAGGTGCTATGTAGCAACCATTGGGGTGATGCTTGTATCCATAGGGGCTGCAGTTACACCTTGGGCCTGGAGACACGCTATGGACAGCAAAAATACAACTGTATGTGATGGCCAGGACATCTAGAGTTTTCATAAAGTTGTGGGGTTTTCCACTGCCAGGAGTTCCTATTTATTCATTTTGTGAGAACTACGAGAAGAGATTAGTAGATACTTGGGTATTGCTTTCCCTCTAATACTCTTAAGAATGAGGTGTAGATAGTGGAGCGGGGGCCCCTCCTGCGCTGGGGTGCTCAGGCAGGAGGGCACAGGCTGCTGCGGCTATGGTACTATACCTCTTTCTATAGATATTATCGATGCCCTGCATTGTCTCAGCAGGTATTATGGCATGTGGTGCAGGTATTATAGCATGTGGTGACCTGGGCCACGCTTCTGTTAGGCATCCCTTGTCCACCAGAGCAGGCAGGTCAGTTTTGACCTTCACATTCTCATCCTTCATCCAGGACAGATCTGTTTCTCACAGCCTTGTCCTTCTACACAGTCAAATTGTTGTCTGGTTTGGTCGGCACCCGGAGATTCTTACCTCGTGCTCGTGGATAAGGGTAAAGGTATCCAGTAGAAAAAATGATCCCGGCACTTCGAGGTAGATGTATTGGTTTTTAATTATCAAATTCTCAAAATGATACAAAGCATATCGCGGTAAACGCGTTTTTCGGCTCTAACCGAGCCTTCATCAGCTGGTTTGCTAATGTTAATCTCAGACCTTATAAAGAATATCAATATCCAATGAAACAATGACTCGTCATAGACCGCGTCACTCGTCATGTGACTTCCGGGTCAGGTGATTAGTCCAGCATATGCGTCATCATTCACATGATTCAGTCATGTGATCTATCTATCGTGATGTGTTAGTCCGGTATATCTTCGTGGGTATGCCGAACAAGTGCACAATTGAACTCAAGTGGGTGAGTAAACAACAAGATTATTGTCATCTAGGACTCATAATTCAAAACATTAATTACATTTAGTCATGATGTTCACAATGAAATTAGAACCTATAAAAAAGGAAAAGATACATGTACACATTTCGCGATGGATCATAAAGCAAATATTGAAGTTAGTCACTCTGATAAATAATGCAGTGGCATATTGGTTAGTATTTAGATAAGGCTCTATAGGAACACAATGGGGGTCATTTATTAAGGGCCCGATTCGCGTTTTCCCGACGTGTTACCCGAATATTTCCGTTTTGCGCCGCTTGTACTTAAATTGCCCCGGGATTTTGGCGCACGCGATCGGATTGTGGCGCATCGGCGCTGGCATGCGCGCGACGGAAATCGGGGGGCGTGGCCGAACGAAAACCCGACGTATTCGGAAAAACCGCCGCATTTAAAAACCGAAAATGTGTCGCATAAGGACCGCTTACCTTCACCTGGTCCAGCTCGGTGCATTCCGGCGCGATGAGTTTACTTTCAGCGCAGCAGCGCCACCTGGTGGACGGCGGAAGAACTACCTTATTAAATCCCGGCCGGACCCGAATCCAGAGCGGAGAAGCCGCCGCTGGAACGCGAATGGACCGGGTAAGTAAATGTGCCCCAATATATTTATATGGGATTCATACCATTTCTTCTTCCTAAAATCAAGGAAGTTCAAATGTTCTGTGTCTGGAAGAGAATAATAAAGGGTCAGACTACAAGTTGCAAATTTCATAATCCCTATTGAGACCAAATGGTTCCAAAGTTTTAAGTTCGTGTATCCAAAATGCCTCTTTCTGTAGAAGCAATTTGGTGATGTCTCCGCCTCTTCTCGGAGGATTGATTTTATCAATAACCTGGTATTTCAGTTGTGGTAGTGTATGATTACATTTTTTAAAATGTGCGGGTACTGGTAACAATAGGTTTTCTCGTCTAATGGTGGATTTGTGTTGTCCAATGCGGTCGCCCACACGCTGGCGTGTCTCGCCAACGTATAGGAGACCGCACGGACATTTGATGATGTAGATAACATCTCTAGAGTGGCAGGTAAAGAAGCCTTTTATTTTGTATGCTCGTCCTGAATGAGGATGAAAAAATGTGTCACTTTTATTTACGTTGCTGCATTGTTGGCAGCTTAAGCAGGGAAACGTACCATTCTTCTTTGGTGCCAATAGGGTTTGTCTAATCGACTTTTTATCACTGCCCAAATCCGCTCTCACTAATTTATTTTGTAGCGTAGGGAGTTTTTTATTGCAAATTAAAGGGGGTTCTTGAAATTCTGGTATGTTATGATATGCGTCCTTAAGTAGATGCCAGTGTCTTCTAATGATGCCATCAATCTTGTACATTAATGGATGATATTGTCTTACAAATGGAAGGCGTGAAATGGTAGTGGATCTAATTCTGGTGGATAACGTTTGTTTTGACTCTTCTAGTAGTTTCAGTGGATATCCCCTTTGTATAAATCTCTTCTCCATCTCTTCTAACCTGATTGTTTTAAGAGTGGGGTCCGAGACTATGCGGTCCACTCGTTGGAATTGAGATCTCGGAATCGATTTTTTAACTGAAAGAGGGTGGGCACTATCAAAATGTAAAAGGCTATTACGATCTGTATCCTTTCTAAAAATATCTGAAAGTAAGGTGCCATTTTCCTGTTTGGAGATTCTAGTGTCAAGAAAGGTTATGTCATGTTGACTGTAAGTCATGGTAAACTTCAACTCTTCCCATACCGAATTTAAATCTCCCAAGAACTTCTTGGGAGATTTAAATTCGGTATGGGAAGAGTTCAATTGTGCACTTGTTCGGCATACCCACGAAGATATACCGGACTAACACATCACGATAGATAGATCACATGACTGAATCATGTGAATGATGACGCATATGCTGGACTAATCACCTGACCCGGAAGTCACATGACGAGTGACGCGGTCTATGACGAGTCATTGTTTCATTGGATATTGATATTCTTTATAAGGTCTGAGATTAACATTAGCAAACCAGCTGATGAAGGCTCGGTTAGAGCCGAAAAACGCGTTTACCGCGATATGCTTTGTATCATTTTGAGAATTTGATAATTAAAAACCAATACATCTACCTCGAAGTGCCGGGATCATTTTTTCTACTGGATACTTCTACACAGTCAGTTCTGTAATACACAGTCCTGTTCTACCGAAATAGTCTTGTTTAATGGCCACAGTCTCATTGAGGGTTATTTATCATTAGGTCAGTTCCCAGGCGTTGCAATAGTAGTAGATCTATGTATATGCCAGAATAATAAAGTGGTGGAAATAGCTCACAGGGACTTTTTCATGTTACAATGTCAGGTCTCTACAACCTTTTCCATAGTCAGGTTTGTTTTTTACAATTGTTTACCGCAATCCAAGTCTCATTCTATATCAATGGTCATTTCTGTTCTCCACAGACTCCTCCTCTCTCCATGGTCAGGTCTCTTCTCCAAAGACTCCTCCTTCCTCCATGGTCAGGTCTCTTCTCCACAGACTCCTCCTTTCTCCATGGTCAGGTCTCTTCTCCAAAGACTCCTCCTTCCTCCATGGTCAGGTCTCTTCTCCACAGACTCCTCCTTTCTCCATGGTCAGGTCTCTTCTCCACAGACTCCTCCTTTCTCCATGGTCAGGTCTCTTCTCCAAAGACTCCTCCTTCCTCCATGGTCAGGTCTCTTCTCCACAGACTCCTCCTTTCTCCATGGTCAGGTCTCTTCTCCACAGAGTCCTCCTCTCTCCATGGTCAGGTCTCTTCTCAACATACTCCTCTCTCCATGGTCAGGTCTCTTCTCCACAGACTCCTCCTTCCTCCATGGTCAGGTCTCTTCTCCACAGAGTCCTCCTCTCTCCATGGTCAGGTCTCTTCTCAACAGAGTCCTCCTCTCTCCATGGTCAGGTCTCTTCTCCACATACTCCTCTCTCCATGGTCAGGTCTCTTCTCCACAGACTCCTCCTCTCTCCATAGTCAGGTCTCTTCTCAACAGACTCCTCCTCTCTCCATGATCAGGTCTCTTCTCCACATAGTCCTCCTCTCTCCATGGTCAGGTCTCTTCTCCACAGACTCCTCCTTTATCCATGGTCAGGTCTCTTCTCCACAGACTCCTCCTCTCTCCATGGTCAGGTCTCTTCTCCACAGACTCCTCCTTTCTCCATGGTCAGGTCTCTTCTCCACAGACTCCTCCTTTCTCCATGGTCAGGTCTCTTCTCCACAGAGTCCTCCTTTCTCCATGGTCAGGTCTCTTCTCCACAGACTCCTCCTTTCTCCATGGTCAGGTCTCTTCTCCACAGACTCCTCCTTTATCCATGGTCAGGTCTCTTCTCCACAGACTCCTCCTTACTCCATGGTCAGGTCTCTTCTCCACAGACTCCTCCTTTATCCATGGTCAGGTCTCTTCTCCACAGAGTCCTCCTTTCTCCATGGTCAGGTCTCTTCTCCACAGACTCCTCCTTTCTCCATGGTCAGGTCTCTTCTCCACATAGTCCTCCTCTCTCCATGGTCAGGTCTCTTCTCCACAGACTCCTCCTTTCTCCATGGTCAGGTCTCTTCTCCACAGACTCCTCCTTTCTCCATGGTCAGGTGTCTTCTCCACAGACTCCTCCTTTCTCCATGGTCAGGTCTCTTCTCCACAGACTCCTCCTTTCTCTGTGGTCAGGTCTCTTCTCCACAGAGTCCTCCTCTCTCCATGGTCAGGTCTCTTCTCCATAGATTCCTCCTTTCTCTGTGGTCAGGTCTCTTCTCCACAGACTCCATCTTACTCCATGGTCAGGTCTCTTCTCCACAGACTCCTCCTTATTCCATGGTCAGGTCTCTTCTCCACAGAGTCCTCCTCTCTCCATGCTCAGGTCTCTTCTCCACAGACTCCTCCTTTCTCCATGGTCAGGTCTCTTCTCCACAGACTCCTCCTTTCTCCATGGTCAGGTCTCTTCTCCACAGACTCCTCCTTTCTCCATGGTCAGGTCTCTTCTCCACAGACTCCTCCTCTCTCCATGGTCAGGTCTCTTCTCCATAGATTCCTCCTTTCTCCATGGTCAGGTGTCTTCTCCACAGACTCCTCCTTTCTCCATGGTCAGGTGTCTTCTCCACAGACTCCTCCTTATTCCATGGTCAGGTCTCTTCTCCACAGACTCCTCCTTTCTCCATGGTCAGGTCTCTTCTCCACAGACTCCTCCTCTCTCCATGGTCAGGTCTCTTCTCCATAGATTCCTCCTTTCTCCATGGTCAGGTGTCTTCTCCACAGACTCCTCCTTTCTCCATGGTCAGGTGTCTTCTCCACAGAGTCCTCCTCTCTCCATGCTCAGGTCTCTTCTCCACAGATTCCTCCTTATTCCATGGTCAGGTCTCTTCTTCACAGACTCCTCCTTTCTCCACGGTCAGGTCTCTTCTCCATATATTCCTCCTTTCTCCATGGTCAGGTCTCTTCTCCACAGACTCCTCCTTTCTCCATGGTCAGGTCTCTTCTCCACAGACTCCTCCTTTCTCCATGGTCAGGTCTCTTCTCCACAGACTCCTCCTTTCTCCATGGTCAGGTCTCTTCTCCACAGACTCCTCCTTTCTCCATGGTCAGGTCTCTTCTCCACAGACTCCTCCTCTCTCCATGCTCAGGTCTCTTCTCCACAGACTCCTCCTCTCTCCATGGTCAGGTCTCTTCTCCACAGACTCCTCCTTTCTCCATGGTCAGGTCTCTTCTCCACAGACTCCTCCTCTCTCCATGCTCAGGTCTCTTCTCCACAGACTCCTCCTCTCTCCATGGACAGGTCTCTTCTCCACAGACTCCTCCTTTCTCCATGGTCAGGTCTGTTCTCCACAGACTCCTCCTCTCTCCATGGTCAGGTCTCTTCTCCACAGACTCCTCCTTCCTCCATGGTCAGGTCTCTTCTCCACAGACTCCTCCTTTCTCCATGGTCAGGTCTCTTCTCCACAGACTCCTCCTTTCTCCATGGTCAGGTCTCTTCTCCACAGACTCCTCCATTCTCCATGGTCAGGTCTCTTCTCCACAGACTCCTCCTTTCTCCATGGTCAGGTCTCTTCTCCACAGACTCCTCCTTACTCCATGGTCAGGTCTCTTCTCCATATATTCCTCCTTTCTCCATGGTCAGGTGTCTTCTCCATAGATTCTTCCTTTCTCCATGGTCAGGTCTCTTCTCCACAGACTCCTCCTTTCTCCATGGTCAGGTCTCTTCTCCACAGACTCCTCCTTTCTCCATGGTCAGGTCTCTTCTCCACAGACTCCTCCTTTCTCTGTGGTCAGGTCTCTTCTCCACAGACTCCTCCTCTCTCCATGGTCAGGTCTGATCTCCACAGACTCCTCCTTTCTCCATGGTCAGGTCTCTTCTCCACAGACTCCTCCTTTCTCCATGGTCAGGTCTCTTCTCCAGAGTCCTCCTTTCTCCATGGTCAGGTTTCTTCTCCACAGAGTCCTCCTCTCTCCATGCTCAGGTCTCATCTCCACAGACTCCTCCTTTCTCCATGGTCAGGTCTCTTCTCCAGAGTCCTCCTTTCTCCATGGTCAGGTCTCTTCTCCACAGACTCCTCCTCTCTCCATGCTCAGGTCTCTTCTCCACAGACTCCTCCTTTCTCCATGGTCAGGTCTCTTCTCCATAGACTCCTCCTCTCTCCATGGTCAGGTCTCTTCTCCACAGACTCCTCCTTTCTCCATGGTCAGGTCTCTTCTCCACAGACTCCTCCTTTCTCCATGGTCAGGTCTCTTCTCCACAGAGTCCTCCTCTCTCCATGCTTAGGTCTCATCTCCACAGAGTCCTCCTCTCTCCATGCTCAGGTCTCTTCTCCACAGACTCCTCCTCTCTCCATGGTCAGGTCTCTTCTCCACAGACTCCTCCTTTCTCCATGGTTAGGTCTCTTCTCCACAGAGTCCTCCTTTCTCCATGGTCAGGTCTCTTCTCCACAGACTCCTCCTCTCTCCATGGTCAGGTCTCTTCTCCACATACTCCTCCTTTCTCCATGGTCAGGTCTCTTCTCCACAGAGTCCTCCTTTCTCCATGGTCAGGTCTCTTCTCCACAGACTCCTCCTTTCTCCATGGTCAGGTCTCTTCTCCATAGACTCCTCCTCTCTCCATGGTCAGGTCTCTTCTCCACATACTCCTCCTTTCTCCATGGTCAGGTCTCTTCTCCACAGACTCCTCCTTTCTCCATGGTCAGGTCTCTTCTCCATAGACTCCTCCTCTCTCCATGGTCAGTTCTCTTCTCCACAGACTCCTCCTTTCTCCATGGTCAGGTCTCTTCTCCACAGACTCCTCCTTTCTCCATGGTCAGGTCTCTTCTCCACAGACTCCTCCTCTCTCCATGCTCAGGTCTCTTCTCCACAGACTCCTCCTCTCTCCATGGTCAGGTCTCTTCTCCACATACTCCTCCTTTCTCCATGGTCAGGTCTCTTCTCCACAGAGTCCTCCTCTCTCCATGCTCAGGTCTCTTCTCCACAGGCTCCTCCTTTCTTCATGGTCAGGTCTCTTCTCCACAGTCTCCTCCTTTCTCCATGGTCAGGTCTCTTCTCCACAGACTCCTCCTCTCTCCATGCTCAGGTCTCTTCTCCACAGACTCCTCCTTTCTCCATGCTCAGGTCTCTTCTCCACAGACTCCCCCTCTCTCCATGGTCAGGTCTCTTCTCCACAGACTCCTCCTTTCTCCATGGTCAGGTCTCTTCTCCACAGATTCCTCCTTATTCCATGGTCAGGTCTCTTCTCCACAGACTCCTCCTTTCTCCATGGTCAGGTCTCTTCTCCATAGACTCCTTCTTTCTCCATGGTCAGGTCTCTTCTCCACAGACTCCTCCTTTCTCCATGGTCAGGTCTCTTCTCCACAGACTCCTCCTTACTCCATGGTCAGGTCTCTTCTCCACAGACTCCTCCTTACTCCATGGTCAGGTCTCTTCTCCACAGGCTCCTCCTTTCTCCATGGTCAGGTCTCTTCTCCACAGACTCCTCCTTTCTCCATGGTCAGGTCTCTTCTACACTGACTCCTCCTTTCTCCATGGTCAGGTCTCTTCTCCACAGACTCCTCCTTTCTCCATGGTCAGGTCTCTTCTTCACAGACTCCTCCTTTCTCAGTGGTCAGGTCTCTTCTCCACAGACTCCTCCTTTCTCCATGGTCAGGTCTCTTCTCCACAGACTCCTCCTTTCTCCATGGTCAGGTCTCTTCTCCACAGACTCCTCCTTTCTCCATGGTCAGGTCTCTTCTCCACAGAGTCCTCCTCTCTCCATGGTCAGGTCTCTTCTCCGCAGACTCCTCCTCTCTCCATGGTCAGGTCTCTTCTCCACAGACTCCTCCTTTCTCTGTGGTCAGGTCTCTTCTCCACAGAGTCCTCCTCTCTCCATGCTCAGGTCTCTTCTCCACAGACTCCTCCTTTCTCCATGGTCAGGTCTCTTCTCCACAGACTCCTCCTTTCTCCATGGTCAGGTCTCTTCTCCACAGACTCCTCCTTTCTCCATGGTCAGGTCTCTTCTCCACAGACTCCTCCTTTCTCCATGGTCAGGTCTCTTCTCCACAGACTCCTCCTTTCTCCATGGTCAGGTCTCTTCTCCACAGGCTCCTCCTTTCTCCATGGTCAGGTCTCTTCTCCACAGACTCCTCCTCTCTCCATGGTCAGGTCTCTTCTCCACAGACTCCTCCTTTCTCTGTGGTCAGGTCTCTTCTCCACAGAGTCCTCCTCTCTCCATGCTCAGGTCTCTTCTCCACAGACTCCTCCTTTCTCCATGGTCAGGTCTCTTCTCCACAGACTCCTCCTTTATCCATGGTCAGGTCTCTTCTCCACAGACTCCTCCTCTCTCCATGGTCAGGTCTCTTCTCCACAGACTCCTCCTTACTCCATGGTCAGGTCTCTTCTCCACAGACTCCTCCTTTCTCCACGGTCAGGTCTTTTCTCCACAGACTCCTCCTCTCTCCATGGTCAGGTCTCTTCTCCACAGACTCCTCCTTTCTCCACGGTCAGGTCTCTTCTCCACAGACTCCTCCTTTCTCCATGGTCAGGTCTCTTCTCCACAGAGTCCTCCTCTCTCCATGGTCAGGTCTCTTCTCCATAGATTCCTCCTTACTCCATGGTCAGGTCTCTTCTTCACAGACTCCTCCTTTCTCCATGGTCAGGTCTCTTCTCCACAGACTCCTCCTTTCTCCATGGTCAGGTGTCTTCTCCACAGACTCCTCCTTTCTCCATGGTCAGGTGTCTTCTCCATAGATTCCTCCTTTCTCCATGGTCAGGTGTCTTCTTCACAGACTCCTCCTTTCTCCATGGTCAGGTCTCTTCTTCACAGACTCCTCCTCTCTCCATGGTCAGGTCTCTTCTCCACAGACTCCTCCTTTCTCAGTGGTCAGGTCTCTTCTTCACAGACTCCTCCTTTCTCCATGGTCAGGTCTCTTCTCCACAGAGTCCTCCTCTCTCCATGGTCAGGTCTCTTCTCCACAGACTCCTCCTTTCTCCATGGTCAGGTCTCTTCTTCACAGACTCCTCCTTTCTCCACGGTCAGGTCTCTTCTCCACAGACTCCTCCTTTCTCCATGGGCAGGTCTCTTCTCCACAGACTCCTCCTTTCTCCATGGTCAGGTGTCTTCTCCACAGACTCCTCCTTTCTCCATGGTCAGGTCTCTTCTCCACAGACTCCTCCTTTCTCCATGGTCAGGTCTCTTCTCCACAGACTCCTCCTTTCTCCATGGTCAGGTCTCTTCTTCACAGACTCCTCCTTTCTCAGTGGTCAGGCCCTTCTTTTCTCTGCAGACTTCTCCTTTCTGTCCAGACCTGCTTACTCTCTACAATGTCATGTGTCCTACTCATTGGGGCAGATTTACTTACCTGTCCCGTTGACGCCACCAATCCGGAATGTCCGATGAGGATTCGGGTGTACTGAAATTCACTAAGATCGTGCACCCGATATCCTGCATGTGTCGCTTCCCCGCTCAGGTCCCCGGAGTTCACCTTCTTCTTCCCGGTATATGTGAGTGCTGTTCTTGGGACATAACTTTGTTTTCAAATTCTGCGGTTTGTCCGAATTAGTCGGGTTGTCCGACGTCCACGCCCCCCTGTCACGAAAGGCCCTCGTGATCAGAGAAGACAAGCACTGAGCGATATTTCTTCAGGTTTTATTCCAGTATAATAACAAGTTACATATCAGCCATGTCCTCAGGTAGAGCCGCAGCTTGCTCTCCAGACAGAGGTTCCTCTACAACTGCTTCTAAACTATTTTTCAAACAATAGCCCCACCACCAAATCCACCCCCACATCCTCTGCTATCTGGTTATCACTTAGTGGTGGGTGGGGGAATTTATTACCCTAGTACAGCAACCCCCACTGGAGCTGTGGAGTCATTGAGACTTCTGGAGGAGAGTAGAACATTCCAGGACTACAAACCTCCAGAGGTCCATATTACACACATGATTATATACAAATACACATGTAACACAATACAAACCCCATATAGTGACACATCTCAAGCATACGTCACAGCCTACCGTGACACTCCCGATTTGTGTCGCATGAAAGCCGCCGCCAATGCACCTCAATCCGATCGCGTGTGCAAAAAACCCGGGGCAATTCAGGGCAAAACGGTAAAAAGTCGGGAAACCTGACTAAAATGTGGTGTTCGGATCCTTAGTAAATGTGCCCCTATATATGCAGAGTACAGACTCGATGCACAGAGACAGTGATGTATGTGCCTGTAGATGGTCGGGTGTAGTAGTAGCTCAGATTATACATGGATGTCAGTGGATTAATAAACTTATTTTATTTCTTTTATTTATGTCTTTTATTTCAGAGACAAGTCATGGTCAATCTACAGAAACAAACTCACAATCCACCCTTGTGACAAGTCCTGCAGAAGCCACCAATACCACAAGTCCAAGTCCTGCAGAAACCACCAATACCACAAGTCCAAATCCTGCAGAAACCACCAATACCACAAGTCCAAATCCTGCAGAAACCACCAATACCACAAGTCCAAGTCCTTCAATTCCTGCAGAAACCACCAATACCACAAGTCCAAGTCCAGTAGAAACCACCAATACCACAAGTCCAAGTCCTGCAGAAACCACCAATACCACAAGTCCAAGTCCTGCAGAAACCACCAATACCACAAGTCCAAGTCCTTCAGAAACCACCAATACCACAAGTCCAAGTCCTTCAGAAACCACTAATACCACGAGTCCAAGTCCTTCAGAAACCACTAATACCACGAGTCCAAGTCCTTCAGAAACCACCAATACCACAAGTCCAAGTCCTTCAATTCCTGCAGAAACCACCAATACCACAAGTCCAAGTCCTGCAGAAACCACCAATACCACAAGTCCAAGTCCTGCGGAGACCACCAATACCACAAGTCCAAGTCCTGCAGAAACCACCAATACCACAAGTCCAAATCCTTCAAGTCCTGCAGAAACCACCAATAGCACAAGTCCAAGTCCTGCAGAAACCACCAATACCACAAGTCCAAGTCCTGCAGAAACCACCAATACCACAAGTCCAAGTCCTTCAAGTCCTGCAGAAACCACCAATAGCACAAGTCCTGCAGAAACCACTAATACCACAAGTCCAAGTCCTGCAGAAACATCCAATACCACAAGTTCAAGTCCTGCAGAAACCACCAATAGCACAAGTCCTGCAGAAACCACTAATACCACAAGTCCAAGTCCTGCAGAAACCACTAATACCACAAGTCCAAATCCTGCAGAAACCACCAATACCACAAGTCCAAGTCCTGCAGAAACCACCAATACCACAAGTCCAAGTCCTTCAGAAACCACCAATACCACAAGTCCAAGTCCAGTAGAAACCACCAATACCACAAGTCCAAGTCCTGCAGAAACCACCAATACCACAAGTCCAAGTCCTGCAGAAACCACTAATACCACAAGTCCAAGTCCTGCAGAAACCACCAATACCACAAGTCCTACAAGTCCTGCAGAAACCACCAATACCACAAGTCCAAGTCCTGCAGAAACCACCAATACCACAAGTCCAAGTCCTGCAGAAACCACCAATACCACAAGTCCTACAAGTCCTGCAGAAACCACCAATACCACAAGTCCAAGTCCTGCGGAGACCACCAATACCACAAGTCCAAGTCCTGCGGAGACCACCAATACCACAAGTCCAAGTCCTGCAGAGACCACCAATACCACAAGTTCAAGTCCTGCAGAAACCACCAATACCACAAGTCCTACAAATCCCACAGAGAGTACACCAACAACCCAAAATACAATTCCAAACGTCACATCAACATCTGTTGGAGAACCCAACACAACAGGACCTACTACAGCATCTACAGTGCCAACAAATATCTACATACAAATACGAATTACCAATTATCCCTACACCGATGACCTGGCCAACCCCACCTCCCAATACTTCAAGTCTCTGGAGAACAACATCATTAAGATGGTAAGTGACCTGTGGCTCCATGACTGTTAGGTGGTGGTGTCCATGCTCTGTGCCTGCAATGATATGTGGTGTCTGGGACTGGATTTCTATGTACTAATTGTCTCTCTTATAGTTCAACGAGGTCTATAACTGCTCCGGCTGCCCCACCAGGAAAACCTATAATAGAGTCATTGTCCTCAGCTTCAGGTAAGGAGTGTGATCTCATGGGCCATTGAAGACCATGGTGGACATCACAGAGGCTGGTTGTGCCAACCTGGTCATCATCCATGTGTTCACCAATGGAGCTCTGATTGCCCTCCATATGGATGAATTACCTGCCCTTGATATATCCTTTTCTTGCAGTGCTGGATCAGTGATTGCCAACACCCTGGTCACATTTACAGAACCTTTAACTCCAACGCAGGCCAAGACCATCCTGGATGACACATTGAGCAAGAACGGAAATCAAATCAATGATCTCACAATAAGTGATACCAAAGGTGAGGTTCCTAGATTCCGGCAGTGGTCCAATCACTGTCTGCCCACGTAATACACGTGATGTGACCATGTGCTCCTCTTTACAGCCAGTGACTCTCTGATATCAAGCTCCTCTGCAGCCACGGTGCCAGGGTGGGGCATTGCTCTTCTGGTTCTGGTCTCCATCATCCTACTGGCTGCCATCATTTTCCTTATTGTCATGGTGAGTACAACACCCACTTTATAACACTGACCTCTAATGGGGGCTCTATGACCTCTCAGGATCATCTGCTCATTGATGTCCATGCCTTATCATGAGTCTCTCAGAGGTCCACTCCCATCCCACTTATCTCCTTCCACCTCTGATTGTGTTCTCTCCAGACCATCATGCTTTGTAGAAGAAGAAATAGTGGCTACATGGATGTTTTTTCTTCACGAGGTTCCTACCATTCAATGAATGACTACACGTCCTACCAAACACATGGACGGTATGTGGCACCAAATAAACTTGAGGTAAGTGCTCTCAAATCTCCAATGTCTGGGTGGATATGATGTGTGTGGCTACTTCTCAGTGGGTGTGGACCATCTTTAGAGGTGTCTCTTAGGACCCATGGCTCCTCGTGTATTGTCACCTTTCTGCTGGTTCAGTTTGTCCTAGTGTTGTTCCTTGTGGTTAATGATTGACTATTTGGCTCAGCGTCTGATGACATGTGAACCAAACAGGTGACAAAATGAAGCAGCCGGCGCTGGCGAGAGTTTATATTGGACTCTTATGTTTGTTACATATATAAACAAGGTGACGGATCCTGAGTATTTAGGGAAGGAGGCAAATCTAGTCATGTGATTGAGCTCAAAAGTGTTACCAAGGACCCAAAGGGTCTGGATGTCCCATAGAACTTACAGGTCTGACATGATATAATGACCCCATGTGTTTTGCATGCAATGTCCTTAATGGTGTGTGACTAGTTCCAGAAGGAAGGAGGAGACATGTACACAGCATTACACATACCTCCCAACATTTGTGAAAGGGAAAGAGGGATAAAATCCCTTAGGCGATCCCCCTAAGCCACACCCCCAATCACTCCCTGGCCACGCCCCAAATTTTAGCCATATTATAATAATAAAAATCATCTCAATAAAAAAAAAAATTTATCCTCATTGGGATTTTAACCCAGAACCTGCAGTGTCCATTTACAATAATAACACAGCGCCTCAACCAACTGAGCTATAGCCCCTGTGATTAACAAGGTGGAGAATTTTGGTAACTAAAAACTATGACTACTGTTACACAGATTTAATGCTTTGGTATATAGGGAGGGATCTTCTCAGATTATTGTAATTATTGAGACTATTATTATTATGGAGATTATTATTATTATATTTACTATTATTAATAATCGTCTCCATAATAATAAAAATAATAAAATTTATAATAATAATAATAATAATAGTCTCAATAATTACAATAACAATCTCTGAGAAGATCCCTCTCTATATATCAGGGCATAAGTCTGTGTCACAGTGTAACAGTGGCAGATAACATGTCTTAGTTACCAGAAATCCTCAGCTCTGTATCCCTGGGCTTATAACTCAGTTAGTTAAGCTCCTGTCTGCAGTGCAGAGGGTCCCAGGTTCGAATCTCAGCCTGGCCAAAACTGAACCTGATGACGTGGTCCCTGCTCTCCCCAGTGACACCAGCATCTCCTCCCCCCAGTGACACCAGCATCTCCTCTCCCCCAGTGACACCAGCAGCAGCTCCTCTACCCCAGTGACACCAGCAGCAGCTCCTCCCCCCAGTGACACCAGCATCTCCTCTCCCCCAGTGACACCAGCATCTCCTCTCCCCATTGACACCAGCATCTCCTCTCCCCCAGTGACACCAGCAGCAGCTCCTCTCCCCCCAGTGACACCAGCAGCAGCTCCTCTCCCCCAGTGACACCAGCAGCAGCTCCTCTCCCCCAGTGACACCAGCAGCAGCTCCTCCCCCCCAGTGACACCAGCAGCAGCTCCTCCCCCCCAGTGACACCAGCAGCAGCTCCTCTCCCCCAGTGACACCAGCAGCAGCTCCTCTCCCCCAGTGACACCAGCAGCAGCTCCTCTCCCCCAGTGACACCAGCAGCAGCTCCTCTCCCCCAGTGACACCAGCAGCAGCTCCTCTCCCCCAGTGACACCAGCAGCAGCTCCTCTCCCCCAGTGACACCAGCAGCAGCTCCTCTCCCCCAGTGACACCAGCAGCAGCTCCTCCCCCCAGTGACACCAGCAGCTCCTCTCCCCAGTGACACCAGCATCTCCTCTCCCCAGTGACACCTGCATCTCCTCTCCCCCAGTGACACCAGCAGCAGCTCCTCTCCCCCAGTGACACCAGCATCTCCTCTCCCCAGTGACACCAGCATCTCCTCTCCCCCAGTCACACCAGCAGCAGCTCCTCTCCCCCAGTGACACCAGCAGCAGCTCCTCTCCCCCAGTGACACCAGCATCTCCTCTCCCCCAGTGACACCAGCATCTCCTCTCCCCCAGTGACACCAGCAGCAGCTCCTCTCCCCCAGTGACACCAGCAGCAGCTCCTCTCCCCCAGTGACACCAGCAGCAGCTCCTCTCCCCCAGTGACACCAGCAGCAGCTCCTCCCCCCAGTGACACCAGCAGCTCCTCCCCCCAGTGACACCAGCATCTCCTCTCCCCAGTGACACCAGCATCTCCTCTCCCCAAGTGACACCAGCAGCAGCTCCTCTCCCCCAGTGACACCAGCATCTCCTCTCCCCCAGTGACACCAGCATCTCCTCCCCCCAGTGACACCAGCAGCTCCTCTCCCCAGTGACACCAGCATCTCCTCTCCCCAGTGACACCTGCATCTCCTCTCCCCCAGTGACACCAGCAGCAGCTCCTCTCCCCCAGTGACACCAGCAGCAGCTCCTCTCCCCCAGTGACACCAGCAGCAGCTCCTCTCCCCCAGTGACACCAGCAGCAGCTCCTCTCCCCCAGTGACACCAGCATCTCCTCTCCCCCAGTGACACCAGCAGCTCCTCTCCCCCAGTGACACCAGCAGCAGCTCCTCTCCCCCAGTGACACCAGCAGCAGCTCCTCTCCCCCAGTGACACCAGCAGCAGCTCCTCTCCCCCAGTGACACCAGCAGCAGCTCCTCTCCCCCAGTGACACCAGCAGCAGCTCCTCTCCCCCAGTGACACCAGCAGCAGCTCCTCCCCCCAGTGACACCTGCATCTCCTCTCCCCCAGTGACACCAGCAGCAGCTCCTCTCCCCCAGTGACACCAGAAGCAGCTCCTCCCCCCAGTGACACCAGCAGCTCCTCTCCCCAGTGACACCAGCATCTCCTCTCCCCAGTGACACCTGCATCTCCTCTCCCCCAGTGACACCAGCAGCAGCTCCTCTCCCCCAGTGACACCAGCATCTCCTCTCCCCAGTGACACCAGCATCTCCTCTCCCCCAGTCACACCAGCAGCAGCTCCTCTCCCCCAGTGACACCAGCAGCAGCTCCTCTCCCCCAGTGACACCAGCAGCAGCTCCTCCCCCCAGTGACACCAGCAGCAGCTCCTCTCCCCAGTGACACCAGCATCTCCTCTCCCCCAGTGACACCAGCATCTCCTCTCCCCCAGTGACACCAGCAGCAGCTCCTCTCCCCCAGTGACACCAGCAGCAGCTCCTCTCCCCCAGTGACACCAGCAGCAGCTCCTCTCCCCCAGTGACACCAGCAGCAGCTCCTCTCCCCCAGTGACACCAGCAGCAGCTCCTCTCCCCCAGTGACACCAGCAGCAGCTCCTCTCCCCCAGTGACACCAGCAGCAGCTCCTCCCCCCAGTGACACCAGCAGCTCCTCCCCCCAGTGACACCAGCATCTCCTCTCCCCAGTGACACCAGCATCTCCTCTCCCCCAGTGACACCAGCAGCAGCTCCTCTCCCCAGTGACACCAGCAGCAGCTCCTCTCCCCCAGTGACACCAGCAGCAGCTCCTCTCCCCCAGTGACACCAGCAGCAGCTCCTCTCCCCCAGTGACACCTGCATCTCCTCTCCCCAGTGACACCAGCATCTCCTCTCCCCATTGACACCAGCATCTCCTCCCCCCAGTGACACCAGCATCTCCTCTCCCCAGTGACACCTGCATCTCCTCTCCCCCAGTGACACCAGCAGCAGCTCCTCTCCCCCAGTGACACCAGCATCTCCTCTCCCCCAGTGACACCAGCATCTCCTCTCCCCAGTGACACCAGCATCTCCTCTCCCCCAGTGACACCAGCAGCAGCTCCTCTCCCCCAGTCACACCAGCAGCAGCTCCTCTCCCCCAGTGACACCAGCAGCAGCTCCTCTCCCCCAGTGACACCAGCAGCAGCTCCTCCCCCCAGTGACACCTGCAGCAGCTCCTCTCCCCAGTGACACCAGCATCTCCTCTCCCCCAGTGACACCAGCAGCAGCTCCTCTCCCCCAGTGACACCAGCAGCAGCTCCTCTCCCCCAGTGACACCAGCAGCAGCTCCTCCCCCCAGTGACACCAGCAGCAGCTCCTCTCCCCCAGTGACACCAGCAGCAGCTCCTCTCCCCCAGTGACACCAGCAGCAGCTCCTCTCCCCCAGTGACACCAGCAGCAGCTCCTCCCCCCAGTGACACCAGCAGCTCCTCCCCCCAGTGACACCAGCATCTCCTCTCCCCAGTGACACCAGCATCTCCTCTCCCCCAGTGACACCAGCAGCAGCTCCTCTCCCCCAGTGACACCAGCAGCAGCTCCTCCCCCCAGTGACACCAGCAGCAGCTCTTCTCCCCCAGTGACACCAGCAGCAGCTCCTCTCCCCCAGTGACACCAGCAGCAGCTCCTCCCCCCAGTGACACCTGCATCTCCTCTCCCCCAGTGACACCAGCAGCAGCTCCTCTCCCCAGTGACACCAGCAGCAGCTCCTCTCCCCCAGTGACACCAGCAGCAGCTCCTCTCCCCCAGTGACACCTGCATCTCCTCTCCCCAGTGACACCAGCATCTCCTCTCCCCATTGACACCAGCATCTCCTCCCCCCAGTGACACCAGCATCTCCTCTCCCCAGTGACACCTGCATCTCCTCTCCCCCAGTGACACCAGCAGCAGCTCCTCTCCCCCAGTGACACCAGCATCTCCTCTCCCCCAGTGACACCAGCATCTCCTCTCCCCAGTGACACCAGCATCTCCTCTCCCCCAGTGACACCAGCAGCAGCTCCTCTCCCCCAGTCACACCAGCAGCAGCTCCTCTCCCCCAGTGACACCAGCAGCAGCTCCTCTCCCCCAGTGACACCAGCAGCAGCTCCTCTCCCCAGTGACACCAGCATCTCCTCTCCCCCAGTGACACCAGCAGCAGCTCCTCTCCCCCAGTGACACCAGCAGCAGCTCCTCTCCCCCAGTGACACCAGCAGCAGCTCCTCTCCCCCAGTGACACCAGCAGCAGCTCCTCCCCCCAGTGACACCAGCAGCAGCTCCTCTCCCCCAGTGACACCAGCAGCAGCTCCTCTCCCCCAGTGACACCAGCAGCAGCTCCTCTCCCCCAGTGACACCTGCATCTCCTCTCCCCAGTGACACCAGCATCTCCTCTCCCCCAGTGACACCAGCAGCAGCTCCTCTCCCCCAGTGACACCAGCAGCAGCTCCTCCCCCCAGTGACACCAGCATCTCCTCTCCCCAGTGACACCAGCATCTCCTCTCCCCCAGTGACACCAGCAGCAGCTCCTCTCCCCCAGTGACACCAGCAGCAGCTCCTCTCCCCCAGTGACACCAGCAGCAGCTCCTCTCCCCAGTGACACCAGCAGCAGCTCCTCTCCCCAGTGACACCAGCAGCAGCTCCTCTCCCCCAGTGACACCAGCAGCAGCTCCTCTCCCCCAGTGACACCTGCATCTCCTCTCCCCCAGTGACACCAGCAGCAGCTCCTCTCCCCCAGTGACACCAGCATCTCCTCCCCCCAGTGACACCAGCATCTCCTCTCCCCCAGTGACACCTGCATCTCCTCTCCCGCAGTGACACCTGCATCTCCTCTCCCCCAGTGACACCAGCAGCAGCTCCTCTCCCCCAGTGACACCAGCAGCAGCTCCTCTCCCCCAGTGACACCAGCAGCAGCTCCTCTCCCCCAGTGACACCAGCAGCAGCTCCTCTCCCCAGTGACACCAGCAGCAGCTCCTCTCCCCCAGTGACACCAGCAGCAGCTCCTCCCCCCAGTGACACCAGCATCTCCTCTCCCCCAGTGACACCAGCAGCAGCTCCTCTCCCCCAGTGACACCAGCAGCAGCTCCTCTCCCCCAGTGACACCAGCAGCAGCTCCTCTCCCCCAGTGACACCAGCAGCAGCTCCTCTCCCCCAGTGACACCAGCAGCAGCTCCTCTCCCCAGTGACACCAGCATCTCCTCCCCCCAGTGACACCAGCATCTCCTCCCCCCAGTGACACTAGCATCTCCTCCCCCCAGTGACACCAGCATCTCCTCCCCCCAGTGACACCAGCAGCAGCTCCTCTCCCCATTGACACCAGCAGCAGCTCCTCCCTTCTCTGACCATTCTGATGTCACAAGTCTGCCTGACTAACAGGAGGCACATGACCATCTTGATCACGTTGGACGTTCCTGGACCTCTATGATGTGGTTGACGTGATGCAACATGTCCTTCTGGGTGAATCATTGCCTCCAGGGCTTGCATGGACTTGAATAATATGATAATGAAATACATAACCCCCCACCCCTTATCCAGAACTGATGGCAGCTACCTCCACCCCTTATCCAGTAAAGTGGCAGTATACCTCATCTGGGGTCATTTACACAGTCTTCACCTCCCACCACAAGTCTTCTCTATGAAGTCACCTTAGATCCTTCAAACCTTCTCCTTGATACTTTACATTATCTTAAGTCAATTCCCACCATTGTTCTAGTGTTTTCTTCCTGTAACCAAACACTGGCTGTGGTCATATCCTCATTCTTCTCCTTAAGCCTCACATTTCTGGAGAATCTTTACATCCTGCATCTTGAGGAGCCTCAGCCTCGACATTAACCCTTAATCTCTTTCTTTAGTCCTCAGGTAATGGGACAAAGAATCGATACGCCTACTCCAACCAAGGCCTGGAGACCAACAACTTGTAACTAGGAGAAGGTTCTGGAGCTTCAGGATGAGGGAAACATAACCTCCTCCTGCCCAGGGATTTGTTATGGACGTAGATTCTTCTAAGATGAACACAAGAAACTACATAGTATCTCCTATATCATTGGATCACCTCTTCATGGCCTCATCACACCGTTGTATCTCCTCATTGTCGTATCATCACATTGTTGTATCTCCTCATGGTATCTCCTCATCACATCGTTGTATCTCCTCATCATGGTATCTCCTCATCACATCGTTGTATCTCCTCCTCATGGTATCTCCTCACCACATCGTTGTATCTCCTCCTCATGGTATCTCCTCATCACATCGTTGTATCTCCTCATCACATCATTGTATCTCCTCATCATGGTATCTCCTCATCACATCATTGTATCTCATCATCTCATCATGGTATCTCCTCATCATGGTATCTCCTCATCATGGTATCTCCTCATCATGGTATCTCCTCATCACATCGTTGTATCTCCTCATGGTATCTCCTCATCACATCGTTGTATCTCCTCCTCATGGTATCTCCTCATCACATCGTTGTATCTCCTCATCACATCATTGTATCTCCTCATCATGGTATCTCCTCATCACATCATTGTATCTCATCATCTCATCATGGTATCTCCTCATCATGGTATCTCCTCATCATGGTATCTCCTCATCATGGTATCTCCTCATCACATCGTTGTATCTCCTCATGGTATCTCCTCATCACATCGTTGTATCTCCTCATCATGGTATCTCCTCATCACATCGTTGTATCTCCTCATCATGGTATCTCCTCATCACATCGTTGTATCTCCTCATCATGGTATCTCCTCATCACATCGTTGTATCTCCTCATCATGGTATCTCCTCATCACATCATTGTATCTCATCATCATGGTATCTCCTCATCACATCATTGTATCTCATCATCATGGTATCTCCTCATCATGGTATCTCCTCATCACATCATTGTATCTCATCATCATGGTATCTCCTCATCACATCATTGTATCTCATCATCATGGTATCTCCTCATCATGGTATCTCCTCATCACATCGTTGTATCTCCTCATGGTATCTCCTCATCACATCGTTGTATCTCCTCATCATGGTATCTCCTCATCACATCGTTGTATCTCCTCATCATGGTATCTCCTCATCACATCGTTGTATCTCCTCATCATGGTATCTCCTCATCACATCGTTGTATCTCCTCATCATGGTATCTCCTCATCACATCGTTGTATCTCCTCATCATGGTATCTCCTCATCACATCGTTGTATCTCCTCATCATGGTATCTCCTCACCACATCGTTGTATCTCATCATGGTATCTCCTCATCACATCGTTGTATCTCATCATGGTATCTCCTCATCACATCGTTGTATCTCATCATGGTATCTCCTCATCACATCGTTGTATCTCCTCATCACATCGTTGTATCTCATCATGGTATCTCCTCATCACATCGTTGTACCTCATCATGGTATCTCCTCATCACATCGTTGTATCTCATCATGGTATCTCCTCATCACATCGTTGTATCTCCTCATCACATCGTTGTATCTCATCATGGTATCTCCTCATCACATCGTTGTACCTCATCATGGTATCTCCTCATCACATCGTTGTATCTCCTCATGGTATCTCCTCATCACATCGTTGTATCTCCTCACCACATCGTTGTACCTCATCATGGTATCTCCTCAGATGTTTGCACCCCCAGGTTCACCTCTTTCCTTCTCACTGTGATGCTATACATCGAGGACTGTTTCATATGTATAGGACTTTCGGGTTGTTATTTGAAGGGAGGACTATATACAGGATTGTAGGGTCATTAAGGTTGTTACTTCACCTTGGGCTCCTCGTCAGTCTTCTGCCCCATTGACCATGGGGAATGTTCTCTTTGTACTGTGACGCCCTCCTGGACCTGCAGGAACTCGTTCTCTCGGCTCTGGGCTTCCCCTCCTCCTCCTGACCCCAGGATGACTGGATCCATTATGGAGCAGCAGGTGGAGGAGTCCTGCGTCCAGTCCTTCTTGTATTGAGGTCTCAACCCTGAAACCAGAGCACAGTCCCTTCATTTATGTCACCTGATGTGACTGCACCTTATATATAATATGGGGGGCAAAGTGTGAAGACCACCCCTGTGTCATGTGACTACACCTTCATAGGCCGTGTCACAGACCTAATGACCCCCGATCTGCTCACGCCATTCATAGCAGAGGACTGTGGGGGAGGGGCTGTGACCGTGGGGTGCCATGGGGCCCCTCTGCATCTGGAGATTGTAGTCACATGACCTGAGCTGGGACCCAAACTACAAGCCATATATCCAGAGAAGCGAAGGCTTCATAGACTGTATGTGCCGTGTTATTTACATGTAGATGGCATAACACCGTGGCCCCCGGGGGCCGCTCCTCCATGTTGTGCGTGGGCAGGTTCTGGACGATCCCTCTCTGCAGTTGTGATGGATGAATGAAGGGTCCTGTCCCCCCCACAGAACTAAGAAGTGCCAAAGCTACTATTCACACTCCACGCTGAGGCCGTGGTCCACTCCGCCTGTATACACCGGGGTCCTCTCCGCCTGTATACACCGGGGTCCTCTCCGCCTGTATACAACGGGGTCCTCTCCGCCTGTATACAACGGGGTCCTCTCCGCCTGTATACAACGGGGTCCTCTCCGCCTGTATACAACGGGGTCCTCTCCGCCTGTATACAACGGGGTCCTCTCCGCCTGTATACAACGGGGTCCTCTCCGCCTGTATACAACGGGGTCCTCTCCGCCTGTATACAACGGGGTCCTCTCCGCCTGTATACACCGGGGTCCTCTCCGCCTGTATACACCGGGGTCCTCTCCGCCTGTATACACCGGGGCCCTTTCCCCTTGTATACACCGGGGTCCTCTCCGCCTGTATACACCAGCATCTGCTCTGCCTGTATACACCAGGATCTGCTCTGCCTGTATACACCGGAGTCTGCTCCTCCTGTATATACTGGGGGCCGCTCTGCCTGTATACATCAGGTTCTGCTCCGCCTGTATACACCGGGGTCCTCTCCGCCTGTATACACCAGGGTCCACTCTGCCTGTATACACCGGAGTCTGCTCCTCCTGTATATACTGGGGGCCGCTCCGCCTGTATACACCGGGGTCCTCTCTGCCTGTATACACCGGGATCCTCTCCGCCTGTATACACCTGGGACCTCTCTGCCTGTATACACCTGGGACCTCTCTGCCTGTATACACTGGGTTCTGCTCCTCCTGTATATACTGGGGACCGCTCTGCCTGTATACAGCGGGATCTGCTCAGCCTGTATACACCTGGGACCTCTCTGCCTGTATACACTGGGTTCTGCTTCTCCTGTATACACCTGGGACCTCTCTGTCTGTATACACTGGGTTCTGCTCCTTCTGTATACACCAGGGTCCGCTCTGCCTGTATACACTGGGGTTCTGCTCCTCCTGTATATACTGGGGACCACTCTGCCTGAGTTTATTACTATTTATATGTAAATCTCTATTATTTTAATAAAGGAGGAGTCCAGACTCCAGATACTGCACCTGTGTGATCGCTGCTCTATTTCACCCCATGGCTCTGACCGGACCCCTATGACTCCTGCTCCAGACCACCATGATTCATCCTCTCTCCGAACCTCATAAATCAGCCTCTGCTCGGACCCCCATGGCTCTGGCTCTGCCCGTACCACTATGACTCCGGCCCTGCCCTGACCACCATGACTCCGGCTTTGTCCGGTCCCGCATGACTCCTGCCTTGTCCGGAGCCCCTTTAAGGTGCACCTGACTGATTAAGGAAGCTACCCCTAGACCGGGTACTGATGTTTTTAGGTGCAAAAGGGTTAATAGTTTGGGTACCATTGCACTTTAATAGGGTTGGTGATCTGTGCCTTCAAGATGTGTTCTCCTCCCTCCCCTACACCTTACACATTGGGGAACCCGTCCCCCACACCTTACACATCGGGTCCCTGCCACCACAACTCACACATCGGGTCCACGCCACCACAACTCACACATGTTTTGCTGCACCTAATAATCATTCGTCATTCGCAACTTCATTTAGGCGCAAAAACACTTTAGCCCTGCAGAGCAGTGTATCCCCAGCAGCTGAGCTCAGCAGACACTGTTTACAGTTCATGACATTCTATTTACAAACAATCTGCAAAAGTAGCCGCTCAGAGCAGAATAGAAGAGAAAGGTGTAGGAGTTGCAGAAAGGACAGACAAGTTTCCCCGTGTAGCAGGATAGAAGACAGGTGTGTGGGAGCTGCAGACAGGACAGAGAAGTGTACCCGTGAAGCAGGATAGAAGAGAAGTGAGTGGGAAGTACAGACATGACAGAGAAGTGTCCCCGAGTAGCAGAATAGGAGACAAGTGAGTGGGATCTACAGACAGGACAGAGAAGTGAACCTGTGTAGCAGGATATAAGAAAAATGAATGGGAGTGGCAGACAGGACAGAGAAGTGTTCCACGTAGCAGGATAGAAAAGAAGTGAGTGGGATCTGCAAACAGTACAGAGAAGTGTACCCGTGAAGCAGGATGGAAAATAAATGTTTTCTTCATTTATCCTAACAATACAGATGCTATGCTGCACTTACTAATCATTCATCATTAGTGACTTTTTAATTAAGGTGCAAAAACACTCAAGCCTGAAGGTGGCATAGACTGAGAAGCAACACTGAGCTCTTAGGCAGAGCAGTGTATCCGCAGCAGCAGAGCTCAGCAGACACTAGAGACACAACAGACACTGCCTCCAGCCTCTGTTTCCAGTTCATAACCTTCTATTTATAAACAATCTGCAAAAGCAGCAGCTCAGGTCAGGATAGTGTGAGGAGGAGCCGCAGGCAGGACAGAGAAATATCCCTGTGTAGCAGGATAGAAGAGGAGTGAGAGGAGCTGCAGACATGACAGAGCAGTGTCCAGTGTAGAGGGATAAAAGAGAAAGGAATGGAAACTGCAGACAGGATAGAGAAGTGTCCCCGTGTAGCAGGATAGAAGAGAAGTGAGAGGAGCTGCAGACAGGACAAAAAAGTGTCCCGTGTAGCAGAATAGAAAAAATGGGAGTGGGATCTGCAGACAGGACATAGAAGTGTCCGTGTGTCACAGGATAGAGGTGAAGTAAGTGTGGAGGAGCTGAAGACAAGACAGAGAAGTTTCCCCATGTAGCAGGATAGAAGAGAAGTTAGTGGGAGCTGCAGAACGAACAGAAAAGTGTCTCTGTGTAGCAGGGTGGAAGAGAAGTGAGTGGGAGCTGCAGGCAGGACAGGGAAGTGTCCCTGTGTAGCAGGGCATAGGAGAAGTGAGTGGGATCTGAAGGCAGTAAAGAGAAGTGTCCCTGTGTAGCAGGATAGGAAAGAAGTGAGTGGGATCTGCAGACAAGAGAGAGAAGTGTCCCCGTGTAGCAGGTTAGAGGTGAAGTAAGTGTGGAGGAGCTGAAGACAAGACAGAAAAGTGTCCCTGTGTAGCTACATAGAAAAGAAATGAATGGGAGCTGTAGACAGGACAAAGAAGTGTACCCATTTAGCAGGATGGAAGAGAAGTGAGTGGGAGCTGCAGAAAATACAGAGAAGTGTCCCTATGTAGCAGGATGGAAGAGAAGTGAATCTGAGCTGCAGAACATACAGAGAAGTGTCCCTATGTAGCAGGATGGAAGAGAAGTGTGGATAAGCTGCAGACAGGACAGAAAAGTGTGTCATGTAGCAGGATAAAAGAGAAGTGTCGTGGTGTAGCATCATAGAAGAGAAATGCGGAAGAGATGCAGAAACGAGAAGTGTCCCTGTGTAGCAAAGGGGGAGTGAGTGAAAGCTGCAGACAGGAGAAAGAAGTGTCCCATGTAGCAGGATAGAAAGAAAGTGAGTAGGATCTGCAGACAATTTAGAGAAGTGCCCCCGTTTAACAGGAAAGAGGTAAAGAAAGTGGGAGCTGCAGACAGGACAGAGGAGTGTCCCCATGTAGCAGGACAGAAGAGAAGTGAGAGCTGCCAACAGGACAGAGAAGTGTCCCAGCGAAGCAGGATATAAGAGAAGTGAGTGGGTGCTGCAGACAGGACAGAGAAGTGTCCCAGTGTAGCAGGATAGAAGAGAAGTGAGTGGGAACTGCAGACAGGAAAGAGAAGTGTGCATTTGTAGCAGAATGGAAGAGAAGTGTAAAAGGAGCTGCAGACAGGACAGAGAAGTGTCACTTAGAGCAGTATAGCAAAGAAGGGAGTGGGAAAGAGAAGTGTCCCTGTGTAGTAGGTTAGAAGAGAAGTGAGTAAGAGCTGCAGACAGGACAGAGGAGTGTCCCCATGTAGCAGGACAGAGGAGTGTCCCAGTGAAGCAGGATATAAGAGAAGTGAGTGGGAGATGCCAACAGGACAGAGAAGTGTCCCATGATCCAGGATAGAAGAGAAGTATGAAAGAGCTGAAGACAGGACAGAGAAGTGTCTATGTGTAGCAGGATTAAAGAGAAGTGAGATGGTGCTACAGACAGGACAGAGAATTGTCCATGTGTAACAGGTAAGAAGAGCAGAACGGAGGAGCTGTGGACAGGACAGAGAAGTGTCCCATGTAACAGGTTAGAAGAGAAGTGATTGAAAGCTGCAGACAGGACAGAGAAAAGTCCCTGTGTAGCAGGATAGCAGTGAAGTAAGTGTGGAGGAGCTGCAGACAGGACAGAGATATGTCACATGGAGCAGGATAGAAAAGAATTGAGTGGGATCTGCAGACAGGACAGAGAAGTGTCCCTGTGTAGCAGGACAGAGGTGAAGTAAGTGGAAGCTGCAAACAGGAGAGATAAGTGTCCCATGTAGCAGGATATAATAGCAAAGTGGAGGAGCTGCAGACAGGAAAGAGACATTTTCCTTGTGTAGCAGGCTAGAAGAGGAGTTTAGTGGAGCTGAAGACAGGACAGAGAAGTGTCCTTGTGTAGCAGGACAGTAGAGAAGTGTGGAGGAGATGTATACAGGACGGAGAAGTGTACCCATGTTGCAGCATAGAAGAGAAGTGAGTGGGAGCTGGACCGGATAGAAAAGTGTTCCATGTAGTTGGATAGAAGAGAAGTGTAGAGGAGCTGAAGACAGGACAGAGAAGTGTCCCCGTGTAGCAGAATAGAAGAGAAGTTTGGAGCAGCTGCAGACAGGACAGAAAAGTGTCCTGTGTTGCTGGATATAACAGAAGTGAGTGGGAGCTGGACACAAGACATAAAAGTGTACTGGTGTAGCAGGAAAGAGGTGAAGTAAGTTACGGCTGCATACAGGACAGAGAAGTGCTCTTTGTAACAGTATAGATGTGAAATTAAGTGTAGAGGAGCTGAAGACAAGACAGAGAAGTGTCCTCATGTAGCCAGGAAGAAAAGACATGAGTGGGAGTTTCAGAAAGGACAAAGAACTGTCCCATGTAGCAGGATAGATGAGAAGTGAGCCGAGGCGGACTGGGAATTTAAAGTGGCCCCATTCTGCCGGCGGGGTCAAAACAAGTAGGCGTGGCTTTATGATGTGGGTGGAGTTACTAAACTTCATACAAACTGTTAATAGATGGTCTAAACATGTACACCGCAGAGAAAGAGACTCATACTGCCTCCTTGTAAAGGAAAAACACTTTTATCTTAAAAGCACACAACTTAAAACTGCCATATATGTACACTAAAAACATACTACAATACCTTTTTCAATAAACAAGAATGTAACTACTATAATACTGCCCCTATGTACAAGAATATAACTACTATAATACTGCCCCCTATGTACAAGAATATAACTACTATAATACCGCCCCCTATGTACAAGAATATAACTACTATAATACTGCCTCCTATGTACAAGAATATAACTACTATAATACTGCCCCCTATGTACAAGAATATAACTACTATAATACTGCCCCCTATGTTCAGAAATATAACTACTATAATACTGCCCCCTATGTACAGGAATATAACTACTATAATACTGCCCACTATGTACAGGAATATAACTACTATAATACTGCCCCCTATGTACAGGAATATAACTACTATAATACTGCCCCCTATGTACAGGAATATAACTACTATAATACTGCCCCCTATGTACAAGAATATAACTACTATAATACTGCCTCCTATGTACAGGAATATAACTACTATAATACTGCCCCCTATGTACAGGAATATAACTACTATAATACTGCCCCCTATGTACAGGAATATAACTACTATAATACTGCCCCTATGTACAGCAATATAACTACTATAATACTGCCCCCCTATGTACAGGGATATAACTACTATAATACTGCCCCCTATGTACAAGAATATAACTACTATAATACTGCCCCTATGTACAGGAATATAACTACTATAATACTGCCCCCTATGTACAGGAATATAACTACTATAATACTGCCCCCTATGTACAAGAATATAACTACTATAATACTGACCCCTATGTACAGGGATATAACTACTATAATACTGCCCCCTATGTACAAGAATATAACTAATATAATACTGCCCCCTATGTACAGGAATATAACTACTATAATTATGCCCCCTATGTACAGGAATATAACTACTATAATACTGCCCCCTATGTACAAGAATATAACTACTATAATACTGCCCCCTATGTACAGGAATATAACTACTATAATACTGCCCCCTATGTACAGGAATATAACTACTATAATACTGCCCCCTATGTACAGGAATATAACTACTATAATACTGCCCCCTATGTACAAGAATATAACTACTATAATACTGCCCTCTATGTACAGGAATATAACTACTATAATACTGCTCCCTATGTACAGGAATATAACTACTATAATACTGCCTCCTATGTACAGGAATATAACTACTATAATACTGCCTCCTATGTACAAGAATATAACTACTATAATACTGCCCCCTATGTACAGGAATATAACTACTATAATACTGCCCCCTATGTACAGGAATATAACTACTATAATACTCGCCCCTATGTACAAGAATATAACTACTATAATACTGCCCCCTATGTACAAGAATATAACTACTATAATACTGCCCCCTATGTACAAGAATATAACTACTATAATACTGCCCCCTATGTACAGGAATATAACTACTATAATACTGCCCCCTATGTACAGGAATATAACTACTATAATACTGCCCCCTATGTACAAGAATATAACTACTATAATACTGCCCCCTATGTACAGGGATATAACTACTATAATACTGCCCCCTATGTACAAGAATATAACTACTATAATACTGCCCCCTATGTACAGGAATATAACTACTATAATACTGCCTCCTATGTACAGGGATATAACTACTATAATACTGCCCCCTATGTACAGGGATATAACTACTATAATACTTCCCCTATGTACAAGAATATAACTACTATAATACTGCCCCCTATGTACAGGAATATAACTACTATAATACTGCCCCCTATGTACAAGAATATAACTACTATAATACTGCCCCCTATGTACAAGAATATAACTACTATAATACTGCCCCCTATGTACAAGAATATAACTACTATAATACTGCCCCCTATGTACAAGAATATAACTACTATAATACTGCCCCTATGTACAGGAATATAACTACTATAATACTGCCCCCTATGTACAGGAATATAACTACTATAATACTGCCCCCTATGTACAGGGATATAACTACTATAATACTGCCCCCTATGTACAAGAATATAACTACTATAATACTGCCCCCTATGTACAAGAATATAACTACTATAATACTGACCCCTATGTACAGGAATATAACTACTATAATACTGCCCCCTATGTACAGGGATATAACTACTATAATACTGCCCCCTATGTACAAGAATATAACTACTATAATACTGCCCCCTATGTACAAGAATATAACTACTATAATACTGCCCCCTATGTACAGGAATATAACTACTATAATACTGCCTCCTATGTACAGGGATATAACTACTATAATACTGCCCCCTATGTACAGGAATATAACTACCATAATACTGCCTCCTATGTACAGGTATATAACTACTATAATACTGCCCCCTATGTACAGGGATATAACTACTATAATACTTCCCCTATGTACAAGAATATAACTACTATAATACTGCCCCCTATGTACAGGAATATAACTACTATAATACTGCCCCCTATGTACAAGAATATAACTACTATAATACTGCCCCCTATGTACAAGAATATAACTACTATAATACTGCCCCCTATGTACAGGAATATAACTACTATAATACTGCCCCCTATGTACAGGTATATAACTACTATAATACTGCCCCCTATGTACAGGGATATAACTACTATAATACTTCCCCTATGTACAAGAATATAACTACTATAATACTGCCCCCTATGTACAAGAATATAACTACTATAATACTGCCCCCTATGTACAGGAATATAACTACTATAATACTGCCCCCTATGTACAAGAATATAACTACTGTAATACTGCCCCCTATGTACAAGAATATAACTACTATAATACTGCCCCCTATGTACAGGAATATAACTACTATAATACTGCCCCCTATGTACAGGAATATAACTACTATAATACTGCCCCCTATGTACAAGAATATAACTACTATAATACTGCCCCCTATGTACAGGAATATAACTACTATAATACTGCCCCTATGTACAGGAATATAACTACTATAATACTGCTCCCTATGTACAGGGATATAACTACTATAATACTGCCCCCTATGTACAGGAATATAACTACTATAATACTGCCCCCTATGTACAGGAATATAACTACTATAATACTGCCCCCTATGTACAGGAATATAACTACTATAATACTGCCCCCTATGTACAAGAATATAACTACTATAATACTGCCCCTATGTACAAGAATATAACTACTATAATACTGCCACCTATGTACAGGGATATAACTACTATAATACTGCCTCCTATGTACAAGAATATAACTACTATAATACTGCCCCCTATGTACAAGAATATGACTACTATAATACTGCCCCCTATGTACAAGAATATAACTACTATAATACTGCCCCCTATGTACAGGAATATAACTACTATAATACTGCCCCCTATGTACAGGAATATAACTACTATAATACTGCCCCCTATGTACAGGAATATAACTACTATAATACTGCCTCCTATGTACAGGGATATAACTACTATAATACTGCCCCCTATGTACAGGGATATAACTACTATAATACTTCCCCTATGTACAAGAATATAACTACTATAATACTGCCCCCTATGTACAGGAATATAACTACTATAATACTGCCTCCTATGTACAAGAATATAACTACTATAATACTGCCCCCTATGTACAGGAATATAACTACTATAATACTGCCCCCTATGTACAGGAATATAACTACTATAATACTGCCCCCTATGTACAAGAATATAACTACTATAATACTGCCCCTATGTACAGGAATATAACTACTATAATACTGCCCCCTATGTACAAGAATATAACTACTATAATACTGCCCCCTATGTACAGGAATATAACTACTATAATACTGCCCCCTATGTACAAGAATATAACTACTATAATACTGCCTCCTATGTACAGGGATATAACTACTATAATACTGCCCCCTATGTACAGGGATATAACTACTATAATACTTCCCCTATGTACAAGAATATAACTACTATAATACTGCCCCCTATGTACAGGAATATAACTACTATAATACTGCCTCCTATGTACAAGAATATAACTACTATAATACTGCCCCCTATGTACAGGAATATAACTACTATAATACTGCCTCCTATGTACAGGGATATAACTACTATAATACTGCCCCCTATGTACAGGGATATAACTACTATAATACTTCCCCTATGTACAAGAATATAACTACTATAATACTGCCCCCTATGTACAAGAATATAACTACTATAATACTGCCCCCTATGTACAAGAATATAACTACTATAATACTGCCCCCTATGTACAAGAATATAACTACTATAATACTGCCCCCTATGTACAAGAATATAACTACTATAATACTGCCCCCTATGGGCAGGGATATAACTACTATAATACTGCCCCCTATGTACAAGAATATAACTACTATAATACTGCCCCCTATGTACAGGAATATAACTACTATAATACTGCCCCTATGTACAGGGATATAACTACTATAATACTGCCCCTATGTACAAGAATATAACTACTATAATACTGCCCCCTATGTACAAGAATATAACTACTATTATACTGCCCCCTATGTACAAGAATATAACTACTATAATACTGCCCCCTATGTACAGGAATATAACTACTATAATACTGCCCCCTATGTACAAGAATATAACTACTATAATACTGCCCCCTATGTACAGGAATATAACTACTATAATACTGCCACCTATGTACAAGAATATAACTACTATAATACTGCCCCCTATGTACAGGAATATAACTACTATAATACTCCCCCCTATGTACAGGAATATAACTACTATAATACTGCCCCCTATGTACAGGAATATAACTACTATAATCCTGTCCCCTATGTACAGGAATATAACTACTATAATACTGCCCCATATGTACAGGGATATAACTACTATAATACTGCCACCTATGTACAGGAATATAACTACTATAATACTGCCCCCTATGTACAGGGATATAACTACTATAATACTGCCCCCTATGTACAGGAATATAACTACTATAATACTGCCCCCTATGTACAAGAATATAACTACTATAATACTGCCCCCTATGTACAAGAATATAACTACTATAATACTTCCCCCTATGTACTGGAATATAACTACTATAATACTGCCCCCTATGTACAGGAATATAACTACTATAATACTGCCCCCTATGTACAAGAATATAACTACTATAATACTGCCCCCTATGTACAGGTATATAACTACTATAATACTGCCCCCTATGTACAGGAATATAACTACTATAATACTGCCCCCTATGTACAGGAATATAACTACTATAATACTGCCCCCTATGTACAGGGATATAACTACTATAATACTGCCCCCTATGTACAAGAATATAACTACTATAATACTGCCCCCTATGTACAGGAATATAACTACTATAATACTGCCCCCTATGTACACGAATATAACTACTATAATACTGCCCCCTATGTACAAGAATATAACTACTATAATACTGCCCCCTATGTACAGGAATATAACTACTATAATACTGCCCCCTATGTACAGGAATATAACTACTATAATACTGCCCTCTATGTACAGGAATATAACTACTATAATACTGCCCCCTATATACAGGAATATAACTACTATAATACTGCCCCCTATGTACAGGAATATAACTACTATAATACTGCCCCTATGTACAAGAATATAACTACTATAATACTGCCCCCTATGTACAAGAATATAACTACTATAATACTGCCCCCAATGTACAGGAATATAACTACTATAATACTGCCCCCTATGTACAAGAATATAACTACTATAATACTGCCCCCTATGTACAGGGATATAACTACTATAATACTGCCCCCTATGTACAGGAATATAACTACTATAATACTGCCCCCTATGTACAGGAATATAACTACTATAATACTGCCCCCTATGTACAAGAATATAACTACTATAATACTGCCCCCTATGTACAGGAATATAACTACTATAATACTGCCCCTATGTACAAGAACATAACTACTATAATACTGCCCCCTATGTACAAGAATATAACTACTATAATACTGCCCCCCATGTACAGGAATATAACTACTATAATACTGTCCCCTATGTACAGGAATATAACTACTATAATACTGCCCTCTATGTACAGGAATATAACTACTATAATACTGCCCCCTATGTACAGGAATATAACTACTATAATACTGCCCCCTATGTACAGGAATATAACTACTATAATACTGCCCCTATGTACAAGAACATAACTACTATAATACTGCCCCCTATGTACAGGAATATAACTACTATAATACTGCCCCCTATGTACAGGAATATAACTACTATAATACTGCCCCTATGTACAAGAACATAACTACTATAATACTGCTCCCTATGTACAGGAATATAACTACTATAATACTGCCCCCTATGTACAGGAATATAACTACTATAATACTGCCCCTATGTACAAGAACATAACTACTATAATACTGCCCCCTATGTACAAGAATATAACTACTATAATACTGCCCCCCATGTACAGGAATATAACTACTATAATACTGCCCCCTATGTACAAGAATATAACTACTATAATACTGCCCCTATGTACAGGAATATATCTACTATAATACTGCCCCCTATGTACAACAATATAACTGCTATAATACTGTCCCCTATGTACAGGAATATAACTACTATAATACTGCCCCCTATGTACAAGAATATAACTACTATAATACTGCCCCTATGTACAGGAATATATCTACTATAATACTGCCCCCTATGTACAGGAATATAACTACTATAATACTACCCCCTATGTACATGGATATAACTACTATAATACTGCCTCCTATGTACAAGAATATAACTACTATAATACTGCCCCTATGTACAAGAATATAACTACTATAATACTGCCCCCTGTGTACAAGAATATAACTACTATAATACTGCTCCCTATGTACAGGAATATAACTACTATAATACTACCCCCTATGTACAGGAATATAACTACTATAATACTGCCACCTATGTACAGGGATATAACTACTATAATACTGCCACCTATGTACAGGAATATAACTACTATAATACTGCTCCCTATGTACAAGAATATAACTACTATAATACTGCCCCCTATGTACAGGAATATAACTACTATAACACTGCCCCCTATGTACAAGAATATAACTACTATAATACTGCCCTCTATGTACAGGAATATAACTACTATAATACTGCCCCCTATGTACAGGAATATAACTACTATAATACTGCCCCTATGTACAGGAATATAACTACTATAATACTGCCCCCTATGTACAAGAATATAACTACTATAATACTGCCCCCTATGTACAGGAATATAACTACTATAATACTGCCCCCTATGTACAGGAATATAACTACTATAATACTGCCCCCTATGTACACGAATATAACTACTATAATACTGCCCCCTATGTACAAGAATATAACTACTATAATACTGCCCCCTATGTACAGGAATATAACTACTATAATACTGCCCCCTATGTACAGGAATATAACTACTATAATACTGCCCCCTATGTACAGGAATATAACTACTATAATACTGCCTCCTATGTACAAGAATATAACTACTATAATACTGCCTCCAATGTACAGGTATATAACTACTATAATACTGCCCCCTATGTACAGGAATATAACTACTATAATACTGCCCCCTATGTACATGAATATAACTACTATAATACTGCCTCCTATGTACAAGAATATAACTACTATAATACTGCCTCCTATGTACAAGAATATAACTACTATAATACTGCCTCCAATGTACAGGTATATAACTACTATAATACTGCCCCCTATGTACAAGAATATAACTACTATAATACTGCCTCCAATGTACAGGTATATAACTACTATAATACTGCCCCCTATGTACAGGAATATAACTACTATAATACTGCCCCCTATGTACATGAATATAACTACTATAATACTGCCTCCTATGTACAAGAATATAACTACTATAATACTGCCCCCTATGTACAAGAATATAACTACTATAATACTGCCTCCTATGTACAAGAATATAACTACTATAATACTGCCTCCAATGTACAGGTATATAACTACTATAATACTGCCCCCTATGTACAGGAATATAACTACTATAATACTGCCCCCTATGTACATGAATATAACTACTATAATACTGCCCCTATGTACAAGAATATAACTACTATAATACTGCCCCCTGTGTACAAGAATATAACTACTATAATACTGCTCCCTATGTACAGGAATATAACTACTATAATACTACCCCCTATGTACAGGAATATAACTACTATAATACTGCCACCTATGTACAGGAATATAACTACTATAATACTGCTCCCTATGTACAAGAATATAACTACTATAATACTGCCCCCTATGTACAGGAATATAACTACTATAACACTGCCCCCTATGTACAAGAATATAACTACTATAATACTGCCCTCTATGTACAGGAATATAACTACTATAATACTGCCCCCTATGTACAGGAATATAACTACTATAATACTGCCCCTATGTACAGGAATATAACTACTATAATACTGCCCCCTATGTACAAGAATATAACTACTATAATACTGCCCCCTATGTACAGGAATATAACTACTATAATACTGCCCCCTATGTACAGGAATATAACTACTATAATACTGCCCCCTATGTACACGAATATAACTACTATAATACTGCCCCCTATGTACAAGAATATAACTACTATAATACTGCCCCCTATGTACAGGAATATAACTACTATAATACTGCCCCCTATGTACAGGAATATAACTACTATAATACTGCCTCCTATGTACAAGAATATAACTACTATAATACTGCCTCCAATGTACAGGTATATAACTACTATAATACTGCCCCCTATGTACAGGAATATAACTACTATAATACTGCCCCCTATGTACATGAATATAACTACTATAATACTGCCCCCTATGTACAAGAATATAACTACTATAATACTGCCCCCTATGTACAGGAATATAACTACTATAATACTGCCTCCAATGTACAGGTATATAACTACTATAATACTGCCCCCTATGTACAGGAATATAACTACTATAATACTGCCCCCTATGTACATGAATATAACTACTATAATACTGCCCCCTATGTACAAGAATATAACTACTATAATACTGCCCCCTATGTACAAGAATATAACTACTATAATACTGCCCCCTATGTACAGGAATATAACTACTATAATACTGCCCCCTATGTACATGAATATAACTACTATAATACTGCCCCCTATGTACAAGAATATAACTACTATAATACTGCCCCCTATGTACAAGAATATAACTACTATAATACTGCCCCTATGTTCAAGAATATAACTACTATAATACTGCCCCCTATGTACAAGAATATAACTACTATAATACTGCCCCCTATGTACAGGAATATAACTACTATAATACTGCTCCCTATGTACAAGAATATAACTACTATAATACTGCCCCCTATGTACAGGAATATAACTACTATAATACTGCCCCCTATGTACAGGAATATAACTACTATAATACTGCCCCCTATGTACAGGAATATAACTACTATAATACTGCCCCCTATGTACAAGAATATAACTACTATAATACTGCCCCCTGTGTACAGGAATATAACTACTATAATACTGCCCCCTATGTACAAGAATATAACTACTATAATACTGCCCCCTATGTACAAGAATATAACTACTATAATACTGCCCCCTATGTACATGAATATAACTACTATAATACTGCCCCCTATGTACAAGAATATAACTACTATAATACTGCCCCTATGTACAAGAATATAACTACTATAATACTGCCCCCTATGTACAAGAATATAACTACTATAATACTGCCCCCTATGTACAGGAATATAACTACTATAATACTGCCCCCTATGTACAGGGATATAACTACTATAATACTGCCCCCTATGTACAAGAATATAACTACTATAATACTGCCCCTATGTACAGGAATATATCTACTATAATACTGCCCCCTATGTACAAGAATATAACTACTATAATACTGCCTCCTATGTACAGGGATATAACTACTATAATACTGCCCCTATGTACAGGAATATAACTACTATAATACTGCTCCCTATGTACAGGAATATAACTACTATAATACTGCCCCCTATGTACAGGAATATAACTACTATAATACTGCCCCCTATGTACAAGAATATAACTACTATAATACTGCCCCCTATGTACAAGAATGTAACTACTATAATACTGCCCCCTATGTACAAGAATATAACTACTATAATACTGCCCCCTATGTACAGGAATATAACTACTATAATACTGCCCCCTATGTACAGGAATATAACTACTATAATACTACCCCCTATGTACAAGAATATAACTACTATAATACTGCCCCCTATGTACAAGAATATAACTACTATAATACTGCCCCCTATGTACAGGAATATAACTACTATAATACTGCCCCCTATGTACAGGAATATAACTACTATAATACTGCCCCCTATGTACAAGGATATAACTACTATAATACTGCCCCCTATGTACAGGAATATAACTACTATAATACTGCCCCCTATGTACAGGAATATAACTACTATAATACTGCCCCCTATGTACAGGAATATAACTACTATAATACTGCCCCCTATGTACAGGAATATAACTACTATAATACTGCCCCCTATGTACAGGAATATAACTACTATAATACTGCCCCCTATGTACAGGAATATAACTACTATAATACTGCCCCTATGTACAGGAATATAACTACTATAATACTGCCCCCTATGTACAGGAATATAACTACTATAATACTGCCCCTATGTACAGGAATATAACTACTATAATACCGCCCCCTATGTACAGGAATATAACTACTATAATACTGCCCCTATGTACAGGAATATAACTACTATAATACTGCCCCCTATGTACAGGAATATAACTACTATAATACTGCCCCCTATGTACAGGAATATAACTACTATAATACTGCCTCCTATGTACAAGAATATAACTACTATAATACTGCCCCCTATGTACAGGAATATAACTACTATAACACTGCCCCCTATGTACAAGAATATAACTACTATAATACTGCCCCCTATGTACAAGAATATAATTACTATAATACTGCCCCCTATGTACAAGAATATAACTACTATAATACTGCCCGTATGTACAAGAATATAACTACTATAATACTGCCCCCTATGTACAAGAATATAACTACTATAATACTGCCCCCTATGTACAGGAATATAACTACTATAATACTGGCCCCTATGTACAGGAATATAACTACTATAATACTGCCCCCTATGTACAGGAATATAACTACTATAATACTGCCCCCTATGTACAAGAATATAACTACTATAATACTGCCCCCTATGTACAGGAATATAACTACTATAATACTGCCCCCTATGTACAGGAATATAACTACTATAATACTGCCCCCTATGTACAGGAATATAACTACTATAATACTGCCCCTATGTACAGGAATATAACTACTATAATACTGCCCCCTATGTACAAGAATATAACTACTATAATACTGCCCCCTATGTACAAGAATATAACTACTATAATACTGCCCCCTATGTACAGGAATATAACTACTATAATACTGCCCCCTATGTACAGGAATATAACTACTATAATACTGCCCCCTATGTACAGGAATATAACTACTATAATACTGCCTCCTATGTACAGGAATATAACTACTATAATACTGCCCCCTATGTACAAGAATATAACTACTATAATACTGCCCCCTATGTACAAGAATATAACTACTATAATACTGCCCCCTATGTACAGGAATATAACTACTATAATACTGCCCCCTATGTACAAGAATATAACTACTATAACACTGCCCCCTATGTACAAGAATATAACTACTATAATACTGCCCCTATGTACAAGAATATAACTACTATAATACTGCCCCCTATGTACAGGATATAACTACTATAATACTGCCCCCTATGTACAAGAATATAACTACTATAATACTGCCACCTATGTACAAGAATATAACTACTATAATACTGCTCCCTATGTACAAGGATATAACTACTATAATACTGCTCCCTATGTACAGGAATATAACTACTATAATACTGCCCCCTATGTACAAGAATATAACTACTATAATACTGCCCCCTATGTACAGGAATATAACTACTATAATACTGTCCTCTATGTACAAGAATATAACCCAAAGTCTGTATCAGTACACCATTTCAAAAACAAAAAAATAATAAATCCCCCCTCTCCCATTGTCTAAGATGCCTTATTATTAGTCCCAGGAACCCAGTATTTAAGGGGCCCCAACAACCACACATCATTAGGCCTAGGAACAAAGCATTAGAGGGGCCCCTATAACAAGCCTTTATTAGTCCTAGAACCCAGTGGGGGTCATTTACTTACCCGCTGTGTCGCGATCCAGCGGCGCGTTTTCCAACGAGGATTCGGGTCTTACAGCGATTCACTAAGGTCGTGCGCCCCATGTCCACCAGGTGTTGCTGCTGCGCCGAAGTCCACCAACCTATTCCTGAGTCATTGATTTTGCGACACAATTTGTTTTTTAAATTCAGCAGTTTTTCCGAATCCATCGGGTTTTCCGATGGCCACGCCCCCCTCGATTTCTTTTGCGTGAAAGCCTGCGTGATTGCGCCAAAATCCATCAATAGTTCTGAGCAAAATATTTCTAATGGGCCTCAACAAACACCTATTATAAAGCCTAAGAATCCAACATCTATGGGTCCCAACCATCAGTAGTGCTAGGAAGTTTCAGGACTTGAACCAACAGACTCCAATGTCCCAGGCCACTGCTCTACCAACTGAGCCATGCAGCTCTCTGGACAGCTCCAGTGCTGATCCTTGTCCTAGCTCTTGATCTTCTAGTTCTCAGATCCTGTTTCCCTGGTTTTTCTCCACCTCTTTCCTAATTGAACTTCCCATGTAAAGCCTTGCTCCTGCTTCCCTGCACCATTATTGTGCTCCCAGCGGGTACTCTAGCTTGTCTTGTGCTCTCCTATGCTGACATCTACTGTGCAACCACCACTGGCGTCCTACCTGCTTCCTAAAACGGCCTCTGTTCTCCTGTGCGACAACTGCCGGCTGTATCCTGCCTATGACTCTGACACCAAGCTCCTGGTGTGTACGGACCTGTGGCGTCCTACCTGCCGTCACCCCAGTAAGTAGCTGTAATGCTCCTGCGCTCATGTATCATCGTTTTTCGGCTGCCACTTTTTCAGGTTTCCTGAAGTCGGTTACCTCATCGTTGCAATGTACCTTGAGCTTCCCCCTTTGTGATACAAGTGATGAGTTGTGATTAATAGTAGTTCCCATGGGTCCAGCATGGATAGTTTTGGGACTTTAACAGGTGCAAGATTGGGACAATTCCAAGCCCAAAAGTCGCACAAGTTGAACAAACAAATACGGCAACTGCATGAAATCCTTGAGGCATCTGACGCTGGTGCGCTGCTTCATTCTGCACCTAAAACATCTATAACTGTGAAACGGACCCAGCATGGACCCCCCATCATCAGTCCTAGGAACCCAGTATCTAAGGAGCCCCAACAAGCGCCCATCATTAGTCCTCGGAATTAAGCAGCAATGATACAACCGTATGAGACTAGTCCCGACAGCGGTGAGCAGAAGGGGTGTAACATGGGGGGGTGTAACATGGGGGGGTGCAGAGGTCGCACCCCAGCCCAACAGGCTTAGGGGGCCATAAGGTGTCACTATCCCATATGAGAAGACTAGTACTATACACCATACATGATTGGGGGCCTGGCACTGGGGCCCATCAGCTGGACGTTCGGCCACTGGTGAGCAGCATATTGTCGCCAGGCAGGTGGCGATCCGCAGCTCGGTCATGGCGCACTTGTACTGGAGCGCATTCTTCAGTGCAGCCCAGATAAGATTGTAGATTTCCCAGCAGCATTTGGTGCTTGTCCTCAGTCCGTCGGTATCTTCCGCACATCCAGTGACTCGCAGGTTTGTTTGCGTTGCTGTGGTTTTCGTCTTTGAAGTCGTCCTCCTTATCTTGTGCCATTTATTCCGTTAAACCTAATGGTTAGGGCTTTGTAGGGTCTGGTGCAGATGGGTCTCTCTTTACATGTTGAGCTTTTTTCAAAAGGTTAAAAAGTTTTGAATATCCACAGGTGAAATTATTGGTAGTAGGTAGCGGTCACCCAGATGTCTTAATCTTTGGTGAACCTGGATGCGGAGGAGAGCAGGTAGGTCAGGATGGATAGACCTGCCCCCCAGACTCAATTGCCCAAAACCATTGCCCATCCTGATCCCTAGGAATATATTCCACAGGAGACCTCAACAACCTAATACAGTCATCCTTGTGGGGGTGTCACATCTGTATCTCCTCCTGTGTATAGAGCCCTGTGCACACTGTGCTGTCACATCTGTATCTCCCCCTGTGTATAGAGCCCTGTGCACACTGTGCTGTCACATCTGTATCTCCCCTGTGGATAGAGCCCTGTGCACACTGCTGTCACATCTGTATCTCCTCCTGTGGATAGAGCCCTGTGCACACTGTGCTGTCACATCTGTATCTCCCCCTGTGGATAGAGCCCTGTGCACACTGTGCTGTCACATCTGTATCTCCTCCTGTGGATAGAGCCCTGTGCACACTGTGCTGTCACATCTGTATCTCCCCTGTGGATAGAGCCCTGTGCACACTGTGCTGTCACATCTGTATCTCCTCCTGTGTATAGAGCCCTGTGCACACTGTGCTGTCACATCTATATCTCCCCCTGTGTATAGAGCCCTGTGCACACTGCGCTGTCACATCTGTATCTCCTCCTGTGTATAGAGCCCTGTGCACACTGTGCTGTCACATCTGTATCTCCTCCTGTGTATAGAGCCCTGTGCACACTGTGCTGTCACATCTATATCTCCCCCTGTGTATAGAGCCCTGTGCACACTGCGCTGTCACATCTGTATCTCCTCCTGTGTATAGAGCCCTGTGCACACTGTGCTGTCACATCTGTATCTCCCCCTGTGGAAAGAGCCCTGTGCACACTGTGCTGTCACATCTCTATCTCCTCCTGTGGATAGAGCCCTGTGCACACTGTGCTGTCACATCTGTATCTCCTCCTGTGGATAGAGCCCTGTGCACACTGTGCTGTCACATCTGTATCTCCTCCTGTGGATAGAGCCCTGTGCACACTGTGCTGTCACATCTGTATCCCCCCTGTGGATAGAGCCCTGTGCACACTGTGCTGTCACATCTGTATCTCCTCCTGTGTATAGAGCCCTGTGCACACTGTGCTGTCACATCTGTATCTCCTCCTGTGGATAGAGCCCTGTGCACACTGTGCTGTCACATCTCTATCTCCTCCTGTGGATAGAGCCCTGTGCACACTGTGCTGTCACATCTGTATCTCCTCCTGTGGATAGAGCCCTGTGCACACTGTGCTGTCACATCTGTATCTCCCCCTGTGTATAGAGCCCTGTGTACACTGTGCTGTCACATCTGTATCTCCTCCTGTGGATAGAGCACTGTGCACACTGTGCTGTCACATCAGTATCTCCCCCTGTGGATAGAGCCCTGTGCACACTGTGCTGTCACATCTGTATCTCCTCCTGTGTATAGAGCCCTGTGCACACTGTGCTGTCACATCTGTATCTCCCCCTGTGTATAGAGCACTGTGCACACTGTGCTGTCACATCTGTATCTCCTCCTGTGGATAGAGCCCAGTGCACACTGTGCTGTCACATCTGTATCTCCTCCTGTGGATAGAGCCCTGTGCCGTCACATCTGCATCTCCTCCTGTGTATAGAGCCCTGTGCACACTGTGCTGTCACATCTGTATCTCCCCCTGTGTATAGAGCCCTGTGCACACTGTGCTGTCACATCTCTATCTCCTCCTGTGGATAGAGCCCTGTGCACACTGTGCTGTCACATCTCTATCTCCTCGAGTGGATAGAGCCCTGTGCACACTGTGCTGTCACATCTGTATCTCCTCCTGTGTATAGAGCCCTGTGCACACTGTGCTGTCACATATGTATCCCCCCCTGTGGATAGAGCCCTGTGCACACTGTGCTGTCACATCTCTATCTCCTCCTGTGGATAGAGCCCTGTGCACACTGTGCTGTCACATCTGTATCTCCCCCTGTGTATAGAGCCCTGTGCACACTGTGCTGTCACATCTGTATCTCCTCCTGTGGATAGAGCCCTGTGCACACTGTGCTGTCACATCTGTATCTCCTCCTGTGGATAGAGCCCTGTGCACATTGCGCTGTCACATCTGTATCTCCCCCTGTGTATAGAGCCCTGTGCACACTGTGCTGTCACATCTGTATCTCCTCCTGTGGATAGAGCCCTGTGCACACTGTGCTGTCACATCTCTATCTCCTCCTGTGGATAGAGCCCTGTGCACACTGTGCTGTCACATCTGTATCTCCTCCTGTGGATAGAGCCCTGCGCACACTGTGCTGTCACATCTGTATCTCCCCCTGTGGATAGAGCCCTGTGCACACTGTGCTGTCACATCTCTATCTCCTCCTGTGGATAGAGCCCTGTGTACACTCTGCTGTCACATCTGTATCTCCTCCTGTGTATTGAGCCCTGTGCACACTGTGCTGTCACATCTGTATCTCCTCCTGTGGATAGAGCCCTGTGCACACTGTGCTGTCACATCTGTATCTCCTCCTGTGTATAGAGCCCTGTGCACACTGTGCTGTCACATCTGTATCTCCCCCTGTGCATAGAGCCCTGTGCACACTGTGCTGTCACATCTGTATCTCCCCCTGTGCATAGAGCCCTGTGCACACTGTGCTGTCACATCTGCATCTCCCCCTGTGTATAGAGCCCTGTGCACACTGTGCTGTCACATCTGTTTCTCCCCCTGTGCATAGAGCCCTGTGCACACTGTGCTGTCACATCTGCATCTCCCCCTGTGTATAGAGCCCTGTGCACACTGTGCTGTCACATCTGTATCTCCTCCTGTGGATAGAGCCCTGTGCACACTGTGCTGTCACATCTGTATCTCCTCCTGTGGATAGAGCCCTGTGCACACTGTGCTGTCACATCTGTATCTCCTCCTGTGGATAGAGCCCTGTGCACACTGTGCTGTCACATCTGTATCTCCTCCTGTGGATAGAGCCCTGTGCACACTGTGCTGTCACATCTGTATCTCCCCCTGTGGATAGAGCCCTGTGCACACTGTGCTGTCACATCTGTATCTCCTCCTGTGTATAGAGCCCTGTGCACACTGTGCTGTCACATCTGTATCTCCCCCTGTGGATAGAGCCCTGTGCACACTGTGCTGTCACATCTGTATCTCCACCTGTGGATAGAGCCCTGTGCACACTGTGCTGTCACATCTGTATCTCCTCCTGTGGATAGAGCCCTGTGCACACTGTGCTGTCACATCTGTATCTCCCCCTGTGGATAGAGCCCTGTGCACACTGTGCTGTCACATCTGTATCTCCTCCTGTGTATAGAGCCCTGTGCACACTGTGCTGTCACATCTGTATCTCCTCCTGTGGATAGAGCCCTGTGTACACTGTGCTGTCACATCTGTATCTCCTCCTGTGGATAGAGCCCTGTGCACACTGTGCTGTCACATCTGTATCTCCCCCTGTGTATAGAGCCCTGTGCACACTGCGCTGTCACATCTGTATCTCCTCCTGTGGATAGAGCCCTGTGCACACTGTGCTGTCACATCTGCATCTCCTCCTGTGGATAGAGCCCTGTGCACACTGTGCTGTCACATCTGCATCTCCTCCTGTGGATAGAGCCCTGTGCACACTGTGCTGTCACATCTATATCTCCTCCTGTGGATAGAGCCCTGTGCTGTCACATCTGCATCTCCTCCTGTGGATAGAGCCCTGTGCACACTGTGCTGTCACATCTGTATCTCCTCCTGTGGATAAAGCCCTGTGCACACTGTGCTGTCACATCTCTATCTCCTCCTGTGGATAGAGCCCTGTGCACACTGTGCTGTCACATCTGTATCTCCTCCTGTGTATAGAGCCCTGTGCACACTGTGCTGTCACATCTGTATCTCCCCCTGTGGATAGAGCCCTGTGCACACTGTGCTGTCACATCTGTATCTCCCCCTGTGTATAGAGCACTGTGCACACTGTGCTGTCACATCTGTATCTCCCCCTGTGGATAGAGCCCTGTGCACACTGTGCTGTCACATCTGTATCTCCTCCTGTGTATAGAGCCCTGTGCACACTGTGCTGTCACATCTGTATCTCCCCTGTGGATAGAGCCCTGTGCACACTGCTGTCACATCTGTATCTCCTCCTGTGGATAGAGCCCTGTGCACACTGTGCTGTCACATCTGTATCTCCTCCTGTGGATAGAGCCCTGTGCACACTGTGCTGTCACATCTGTATCTCCTCCTGTGTATAGAGCCCTGTGCACACTGTGCTGTCACATCTGTATCTCCCCCTGTGGATAGAGCCCTGTGCACACTGTGCTGTCACATCTGTATCCCCTCCTGTGGATAGAGCCCTGTGCACACTGTGCTGTCACATCTGTATCTCCTCCTGTGGATAAAGCCCTGTGCACACTGTGCTGTCACATCTGTATCTCCTCCTGTGTATAGAGCCCTGTGCACACTGTGCTGTCACATCTGTATCTCCTCCTGTGTATAGAGCCCTGTGCACACTGTGCTGTCACATCTGTATCTCTTCCTGTGTATAGAGCCCTGTGCACACTGTGCTGTCACATCTGTATCTCCACCTGTGTATAGAGCCCTGTGCACACTGTGCTGTCACATCTGTATCTCCACCTGTGTATAGAGCCCTGTGCACACTGTGCTGTCACATCTGTATCTCCACCTGTGTATAGAGCCCTGTGCACACTGTGCTGTCACATCTATATCTCCTCCTGTGGATAGAGCCCTGTGCACACTGTGCTGTCACATCTGCATCTCCTCCTGTGTATAGAGCCCTGTGCACACTGTGCTGTCACATCTGTATCTCCTCCTGTGTATAGAGCCCTGTGCACACTGTGCTGTCACATCTGTATCTCCCCCTGTGTATAGAGCCCTGTGCACACTGTGCTGTCACATCTGTATCTCCTCCTGTGTATAGAGCCCTGTGCACACTGTGCTGTCACATCTGTGTCTCCTCCTGTGGATAGAGCCCTGTGCACACTGTGCTGTCACATCTGTATCTCCCCCTGTGTATAGAGCCCTGCGCACACTGTGCTGTCACATCTGTGTCTCCTCCTGTGTATAGAGCCCTGTGCACACTGTGCTGTCACATCTGTATCTCCCCCTGTGTATAGAGCCCTGCGCACACTGTGCTGTCACATCTGTGTCTCCTCCTGTGCATAGAGCCCTGTGCACACTGTGCTGTCACATCTGTATCTCCCCCTGTGGATAGAGCCCTGTGCACACTGTGCTGTCACATCTGTATCTCCCCATGTGTATAGAGCCCTGTGCACACTGTGCTGTCACATCTTTATCTCCTCCTGTGTATAGAGCCCTGTGCACACTGTGCTGTCACATCTGTATCTCCCCCTGTGTATAGAGCCCTGTGCACACTGTGCTGTCACATCTGTATCTCCCCCTGTGGATAGAGCCCTGTGCACACTGTGCTGTCACATCTGTATCTCCTCCTGTGTATAGAGCCCTGTGCACACTGTGCTGTCACATCTGTATCTCCTCCTGTGTATAGAGCCCTGTGCACACTGTGCTGTCACATCTGTATCTCCCCCTGTGTATAGAGCCCTGCGCACACTGTGCTGTCACATCTGTGTCTCCTCCTGTGGATAGAGCCCTGTGCACACTGTGCTGTCACATCTGTATCTCCCCCTGTGTATAGAGCCCTGTGCACACTGTGCTGTCACATCTGTATCTCCTCCTGTGTATAGAGCCCTGTGCACACTGTGCTGTCACATCTGTATCTCCTCCTGTGTATAGAGCCCTGTGCACACTGTGCTGTCACATGTGTTTCACTGTTGACAGGTGTAACTGTATAGGCGGTTGAGGGGAGTCGTTTGAGGGGACTGGTATCTACCTTACAGGTGTGTATTTTCCCTGCACGGTTGCATCACTGTGTGCAGTGTCCCTGTGCTGTAATGTGCAGTAAATGACCAGGCTGCTGCGGATCCTCTTTGCCCATCTTTATTATCATGAATGTAATTGGTGACGCTGAGCCTGGCCCCGCCTCTGCTCTACCGGTGCTCAATCTCCTCCGCACCCTCTCATATACTCATGAAGGGTTAACACGCAGGATGGAGAACTGGTTAACCTCTTCATAGACAGGAGCATGCAGGGGCCACGCTGGCTCTATGTACATGCGTGTGTTCATGCGTGTTCTGTGCATGTGACGTGTCGTCTTCTGAGGTCCACATGTAGTAAAAAAGGAAGACGGCCGCTCACCTTCTACAGACAGAGGAGTGCATAAAAAGTGGTGAGAAGTGGTACTGCACGCGGGGAGGGGACAGTGGGTCCAGCCCGGATAATAGGAGGAGGAGACAAGGACACCGGCCCCAGGGGCCACATATGTGAACAGTCCACGCGGAGCCCCCACTGGCTCAGCCTCTCCCTCACTCTGCTTTGGCAAATCCTCCGATCGTCACCCTTCGCTCGTGTTTGATGGACACCAGCTCCTGCAGCTGAAGAGCGCCCCCTCCAATGAAGCAGAAAGCGGGACACACCGGCCCCGAGCAGTCCACAGCGCCCTCCCACAGGCTGCGGTGCGACACTGCATCACAGAACCCCACCCGGCCCTTCTCATAGTCCAGACAGACCCCGAGCCGCGGGGGTAAAGGGACGGTGCAGCCCAAGGGGTCTCGGGAGGTCGGGGTGGCTCCATGAGGCTGCAAAATCTTCCCCATCCCAATGGTCAGGAAACAGAAGGACGGGGACGTATCCATGGTGGCGTCCTCTGCCCCCGAGTCATGGCCGCTGTCTGGGTCATACCTGCTGGAGACGGGAGAAGAAACAGAATAGGGCCTCGGACCATAGGCTAGACACATGCTGATAGCTGGCGCGGCCGCACACTGACCACTCTCGGCTCGCGCGGCCGCACACTGACCACTCTCGGCTCGCGCGGCCGCACACAGTGCCCCCCTACCCTCTGCAGGCTTGTTTTTCTCTTACCTGGGGCTAACCACATCCTGGGGCATTTGGAATAGCTCCTGGAGCTTACTCTCTTGTCCTACGCCCACCTTGACCACGTAGGAGCTGGGGTCCACAGAGCACTCCCAGTAGTATCTCCCCTGCGTGATGGCCACGTCCCCCAGCACCAGCTCCATGGAGATGTGACAGCTGGACATCAGACGCTCCGCAGCAAAGAGCATGGGCACCCCGGGCACACTGCGCACCGCCCTGCGATCCTTACTCACCACCAGCCGGTCCCGGGGAAAGCCACAGCTGCTGTCCAGGAAAAAGTTCAGCACTAGAGAAGAGGAGAAGTGTGAGAGGTGTGGATCCGGCAGACAAGAAAGCCAGCGGTACCGGGCTGCACTTACCTGGTGCCGGTGGGGTGTGCAGGTAGATGTCCTCGCTGTACTCCCCGTACCCGGCCTTGTTGTAGCCCCTCACCCTCAGCACGTACACACTGTCGATATCTGGACCCTCTAGGATGGTACTGAGGCTCCACACCTCCTCTCGCCGCTGCCACAGCTTGAGGGTCTTATGTTTTGGGTCGATTTTGCGGTACTCTATAGTGTAATGCCAGGCCGGAGCAGAGTCCTGCGGGAGGCGCCAGCTCAAGTAGATCTGGTCATAGGCGTATGTCCTCTGCGTGTCAATGACCGGAGCATCCGGAGCTGTGAGGGAAGAATGGAAAAGTCACAGGAAGAAGACGAGAAGGTCGGACGATACAGAGGTGGGGCGCGGGAAGCTTTCCATGCCAAGGTAGAGGGAAGAGACAGACCCCGTTACTGAAGATCCCAGAGAGCGAGCAAGAAGATGCAGGCAGAGAGTCAGTCCAAGGAGAGACCAGAGGAGGCAGAGGAGGGGTGAAGAGGAAGGAGGACGGGGAGGGGCTCTGGGCAGATCAGTCACTTGCCTCTGCTATCTCCTGGACTGTGGACCACCCTGAGAGCCCTACAGACAGAGAGAGGGACATGTGGGTGTGAGGAGGGCCATGGACGGGCTAGTGGAGACCTCCAGCAGGTCGCCTGATCTCACCGGGGAGACAAGTCACGTCGACATCAAACACCTTAAAATGAATGGAAGTCAATGACAAAGCGTTAACATTCAGCACATGCAGCAGATGTTGGGCCGACCCGGATCCCTCGCTCACAGCAGGTCCTCCTCGGGTGCAATGGGCTGGTTCTGCTAAGAGCTTGGTGCGCAGGATGAGGCGGTGCTGGTTGGTGAGGTGGTCATGGATGATGGTGACCCTGGAGATGGAGACGTCGTGACATGGGGGCATTTACCTCGGACAAAGTTTAGTTCTGTCAGGAGCTTCAGCTCTCGGCTGACGTCCAGTTTGATGGGAGGCAAAGGGGCGCAGGACGCCGAGCGGAAGCCCTGGACGGAGTCTATGGCTCGGATGATGCTGAGGATGGACAAAGGTCAAGGTTACCAGGACTCTAGGCCCTACATGACCTTGAAGGACTCGTTGGGTGGTACTTACCGCTCATGGAGCTGCTTTGCCGCTAGGACAAAACATGGCTGCTCCGTCTCCTTCATCACCTCGTGGGCGTAGCTCACCAGCCCAGAGTTCTCCAGCAAGGACTGGCGCTCCCAGACCTGGGCCTCCAGGGTGCATCGCCGCTCCCGCTGCCGCTCTGTGATGTCCCGGGTCAGCGCCGCCTGCTTCTCATCCAGGACCGAGCGCAGAGCCCCAATCAGCTGCAGAACCTCTTCCTGAGACTTGGCTCCGTTCAGCTGTGGAGAGGATCCTGGTGTTATATGCAAATCAGCGGCCGGACAGGAGGTGTATGAGTGGACATGAGGGGGGAGGACAGGGAGGTGTATGGGGGTGAGGACAGGGAGGTGTATGGGGGTGAGGACAGGGAGGTGTATGGGGGGACATGAGGGGGAGGACAGGGAGGTGTATGGGGGGACATGAGGGGGAGGACAGGGAGGTGTATGGGGGACATGAGGGGGGAGGACAGGGAGGTGTATGGGGGACATGAGGGGGGAGGACAGGGAGGTGTATGGGGGACATGAGGGGGGAGGACAGGGAAGTGTATGGGGGACATGAGGAGGAGGACAGGGAGGTGTATGGGGGACATGAGGGGGAGGACAGGGAGGTGTATGGGGGGACATGAGGGGGGAGGACAGGGAGGTGTATGGGGGACATGAGAGGGAGGACAGGGAGGTGTATGGGGGACATGAGGAGGAGGACAGGGAGGTGTATGGGGGACATGAGGGGGGAGGACAGGGAGGTGTATGGGGGACATGAGGAGGAGGACAGGGAGGTGTATGGGGGGACATGAGGAGGAGGACAGGGAGGTGTATGGGGGACATGAGGAGGAGGACAAGGAGGTGTATGGGGGGACATGAGGAGGAGGACAGGGAGGTGTATGGGGGACATGAGGGGGAGGACAGGGAGGTGTATGGGGGACATGAGGAGGAGGACAGGGAGGTGTATGGGGGGGACATGAGGGGGAGGAAAGGGAGGTGTATGGGGGGGAGGACAGGGAGGTGTATGGGGGGACATGAGGAGGAGGACAGGGAGGTGTATGGGGGGACATGAGGAGGAGGACAAGGAGGTGTATGGGGGACATGAGGAGGAGGACAGGGAGGTGTATGGGGGGACATGAGGAGGAGGACAGGGAGGTGTATGGGGGACATGAGGGGGAGGACAGGGAGGTGTATGGGGGACATGAGGAGGAGGACAGGGAGGTGTATGGGGGACATGAGGGGGAGGACAGGGAGGTGTATGGGGGGACATGAGGGGGAGGACAGGGAGGTGTATGGGGGGACATGAGGGGGAGGACAGGGAGGTGTATGGGGGACATGAGGAGGAGGACAGGGAGGTGTATGGGGGGACATGAGGGGGAGGACAGGGAGGTGTATGGGGGACATGAGGAGGAGGACAGGGAGGTGTATGGGGGACATGAGGAGGAGGACAGGGAGGTGTATGGGGGGACATGAGGGGGAGGACAGGGAGGTGTATGGGGGGACATGAGGGGGAGGACAGGGAGGTGTATGGGGGGACATGAGGGGGAGGACAGGGAGGTGTATGGGGGGGAGGACAGGGAGGTGTATGGGGGGACATGAGGAGGAGGACAGGGAGGTGTATGGGGGACATGAGGGGGAGGACAGGGAGGTGTATGGGGGGACATGAGGGGGGAGGACAGGGAGGTGTATGGGGGACATGAGGAGGAGGACAGGGAGGTGTATGGGGGGACATGAGGGGGGGGGGGCAGGGAGGTGTATGGGGGGACATGAGGGGGAGGACAGGGAGGTGTATGGGGGGACATAAGGAGGACGGGGAGGTGTATGTGGGGACATGAGGGGGGAGGACAGGGAGGTGTATGGGGGACATGAGGGGGGGGGCAGGGAGGTGTATGGGGGGGACATAAGGAGGACGGGGAGGTGTATGTGGGGACATGAGGGGGGAGGACAGGGAGGTGTATGGGGGACATGAGGGGGGGGACAGGGAGGTGTATGGGGGACATGAGGAGGAGGACAGGGAGGTGTATGGGGGGGACATGAGGAGGACGGGGAGGTGTATGGGGGGGACATGAGGAGGAGGACAGGGAGGTGTATGGGGGGACATGAGGGGGGGGGGCAGGGAGGTGTATGGGGGACATGAGGAGGAGGACGGGGAGGTGTATGGGGGGGACATGAGGGGGGAGGACAGGGAGGTGTATGGGGGGACATGAGGGGGGGCAGGGAGGTGTATGGGGGGACATGAGGGGGGAGGACGGGGAGGTGTATGGGGGGACATGAGGGGGAGGACAGGGAGGTGTATGGGGGGACATGAGGAGGAGGACAGGGAGGTGTATGGGGGACATGAGGGGGAGGACAGGGAGGTGTATGGGGGACATGAGGGGGAGGACAGGGAGGTGTATGGGGGGACATGAGGAGGAGGACAGGGAGGTGTATGGGGGACATGAGGAGGAGGACAGGGAGGTGTATGGGGGACATGAGGGGGAGGACAGGGAGGTGTATGGGGGACATGAGGGGGAGGACAGGGAGGTGTATGGGGGGACATGAGGGGGAGGACAGGGAGGTGTATGGGGGACATGAGGGGGAGGACAGGGAGGTGTATGGGGGGACATGAGGGGGAGGACAGGGAGGTGTATGGGGGACATGAGGAGGAGGACAGGGAGGTGTATGGGGGACATGAGGGGGAGGACAGGGAGGTGTATGGGGGACATGAGGGGGAGGACAGGGAGGTGTATGGGGGGACATGAGGGGGGGGGCAGGGAGGTGTATGGGGGACATGAGGAGGAGGACAGGGAGGTGTATGGGGGGACATGAGGAGGAGGACAGGGAGGTGTATGGGGGACATGAGGAGGAGGACAGGGAGGTGTATGGGGGGACATGAGGGGGAGGACGGGGAGGTGTATGGGGGACATGAGGAGGAGGACAGGGAGGTGTATGGGGGACATGAGGGGGAGGACAGGGAGGTGTATGGGGGGACATGAGGGGGGGGACAGGGAGGTGTATGGGGGGACATGAGGGGGGAGGACAGGGAGGTGTATGGGGGACATGAGGAGGAGGACAGGGAGGTGTATGGGGGACATGAGGGGGAGGACAGGGAGGTGTATGGGGGACATGAGGAGGAGGACAGGGAGGTGTATGGGGGACATGAGGGGGAGGACAGGGAGGTGTATGGGGGGACATGAGGAGGAGGACAGGGAGGTGTATGGGGGACATGAGGGGGAGGACAGGGAGGTGTATGGGGGGACATGAGGAGGAGGACGGGGAGGTGTATGGGGGACATGAGGAGGAGGACAGGGAGGTGTATGGGGGACATGAGGGGGGAGGACAGGGAGGTGTATGGGGGGACATGAGGAGGAGGACAGGGAGGTGTATGGGGGGACATGAGGAGGAGGACAGGGAGGTGTATGGGGGGACATGAGGGGGAGGACAGGGAGGTGTATGGGGGACATGAGGAGGAGGACAGGGAGGTGTATGGGGGACATGAGGGGGGAGGACGGGGAGGTGTATGGGGGGACATGAGGGGGAGGACAGGGAGGTGTATGGGGGACATGAGGGGGAGGACAGGGAGGTGTATGGGGGACATTAAGAGGAGGACAGGGAGGTGTATGGGGGACATGAGGAGGAGGACAAGGAGGTGTATGGGGGACATTAAGAGGAGGACAGGGAGGTGTATGGGGGACATGAGGGGGAGGACGGGGAGGTGTATGGGGGACATGAGGAGGAGGACAGGGAGGTGTATGGGGGACATGAGGGGGAGGACAGGGAGGTGTATGGGGGACATGAGGAGGAGGACAGGGAGGTGTATGGGGGACATGAGGGGGAGGACAAGGAGGTGTATGGGGGACATGAGGAGGAGGACAGGGAGGTGTATGGGGGGACATGAGGGGGGAGGACAGGGAGGTGTATGGGGGGACATGAGGAGGAGGACAGGGAGGTGTATGGGGGACATGAGGGGGAGGACAGGGAGGTGTATGGGGGGACATGAGGAGGAGGACAGGGAGGTAGGGACCATGAGGAGGACAGGGAGGTGTATGGGGGACATGTAGGGGGGAGGACAGGGAGGTGTATGGGGGGACATGAGGAGGAGGACAGGGAGGTGTATGGGGGACATGAGGGGGAGGACAGGGAGGTGTATGGGGGACATGAGGAGGAGGACAGGGAGGTGTATGGGGGGACATGAGGAGGAGGACAGGGAGGTGTATGGGGGACATGAGGGGGAGGACAGGGAGGTGTATGGGGGACATGAGGGGGAGGACAGGGAGGTGTATGGGGGGACATGAGGAGGGAGGACAGGGAGGTGTATGGGGGACATGAGGGGGAGGACAGGGAGGTGTATGGGGGACATGAGGGGGAGGACAGGGAGGTGTATGGGGGACATGAGGAGGAGGACAGGGAGGTGTATGGGGGACATGAGGGGGAGGACAGGGAGGTGTATGGGGGAATGAGGAGGAGGACAGGGAGGTGTATGGGGGACATGAGGGGGGAGGACAGGGAGGTGTATGGGGGGACATGAGGGGAGGACAGGGAGGTGTATGGGGGGACATGAGGGGGAGGACAGGGAGGTGTATGGGGGGACATGAGGAGGAGGACAGGGAGGTGTATGGGGGACATGAGGGGGAGGACAGGGAGGTGTATGGGGGACATGAGGAGGAGGACAGGGAGGTGTATGGGGGACATGAGGGGGGAGGACAGGGAGGTGTATGGGGGGACATGAGGGGGAGGACAGGGAGGTGTATGGGGGGACATGAGGGGGAGGACAGGGAGGTGTATGGGGGACATGAGGAGGAGGACAGGGAGGTGTATGGGGGACATGAGGGGGAGGAACAGGGAGGTGTATGGGGGACATGAGGGGGAGGACAGGAGGTGTATGGGGGACATGAGGGGGAGGACAGGAGGTGTATGGGGGGACATGAGGGGAGGACAGGGAGGTGTATGGGGGACATGAGGAGGAGGACAGGGAGGTGTATGTGGGGGGACATGAGGGGGAGGACAGGGAGGTGTATGGGGGGACATGAGGGGGAGGACAGGGAGGTGTATGGGGGGACATGAGGGGGGAGGACAGGGAGGTGTATGGGGGACATGAGGAGGAGGACAGGGAGGTGTATGGGGGGACATGAGGGGGAGGACAGGGAGGTGTCCTGGGGTAACATGTGTGTGTGTGTGGGGGGAGGGGGAGGTGTCCTGGGGTAACGTGTGTGTGTGGGGGGGGGAGGGGTGTCCTGGGGTAAGGTGTGGGGGGGGTGTCCTGGGGTAAGGTGTGGGGTGATGGGTGTCCTGGGGTAACTTGTGACCTCTCACCTCGGTGTGCTTGGCGCTCTCCTCCAGCTCGGTGATCTGCCCCTGTACGATGTGTTGGCTGCCCAGGACGTAGGCGATCGTCTTACTCAGCTTATCCTGCAACCAGAGAACACAATCACAGACCACATATACAATGTACACCCTCCCCCTATACATGTACAATGTACACCCTCCCCCTATACATGTACAATGTACACCCTCCCCTATACATGTACAATGTACACCCTCCCCCTACATATACAATGTACACCCCTCCCCTATACATGTACAATGTACACCTCCCCCTATACATGTACAATGTACACCCTCCCCCCTATACATGTACAATGTACACCCTCCCCCCTATACATGTACAATGTACACCCTCCCCCTATACATATACAATGTACACCCTCCCCCTATACATATACAATGTACACCCTCCCCCCTATACATATACATTGTACACCCTCCCCCCTATACATGTACAATGTACACCCTCCCCCTATACATGTACAATGTACACCCTCCCCCCTATACATGTACAATGTACACCCTCCCCCCTATACATGTACAATGTACACCCTCCCCCCTATACATATACAATGTACACCCTCCCCCCTATACATGTACAATGTACACCCCCCCTATACATGTACAATGTACACCCTCCCCCCTATACATATACAATGTACACCCTCCCCCCCTATACATATACAATGTACACCCTCCCCCCATATACATGTACAATGTACACCCTCCCCCCTATACATGTACAATGTACACCCTCCCCCCTATACATGTACAATGTACACCCTCCCCCCTATACATATACATTGTACACCCTCCCCCCCCTATACATGTACAATGTACACCCTCCCCCTATACATGTACAATGTACACCCTCCCCCCTATACATATACAATGTACACCCTCCCCCTATACATATACAATGTACACCCTCCCCCCTATACATATACATTGTACACCCTCCCCCCCCTATACATGTACAATGTACCCTCCCCCCTATACATATACAATGTACACCCTCCCCCCCTATACATATACATTGTACACCCTCCCCCCCCTATACATGTACAATGTACACCCTCCCCCTATACATGTACAATGTACACCCTCCCCCCTATACATATACAATGTACACCCTCCCCCTATACATATACAATGTACACCCTCCCCCCCTATACATATACAATGTACACCCTCCCCCCTATACATGTACAATGTACACCCTCCCCCTATACATATACAATGTACACCCTCCCCCCCTATACATGTACAATGTACACCCTCCCCCCTATACATGTACAATGTACACCCCCCTATACATGTACAATGTACACCCTCCCCCTATACATATACAATGTACACCCTCCCCCCTATACATGTACAATGTACACCCTCCCCCCTATACATGTACAATGTTACACCCCCCTATACATGTACAATGTACACCCCCCCTTATACATGTACAATGTACACCCCCCCTATACATATACAATGTACACCCCCCCTATACATGTACAATGTACACCCTCCCCTATACATATACAATGTACACCCTCCCCCCTATACATATACAATGTACACCCTCCCCCCTATACATATACAATGTACACCCTCCCCCTATACATGTACAATGTACCCTCCCCCTATACATATACAATGTACACCCTCCCCCCTATACATATACAATGTACACCCTCCCCCTATACATATACAATGTACACCCTCCCCCTATACATATACAATGTACACCCTCCCCCTATACATATACAATGTACACCCTCCCCCCTATACATATACAATGTACACCCTCCCCCTATACATGTACAATGTACACCCTCCCCCTATACATATACAATGTACACCCTCCCCCCTATACATATACAATGTACACCCTCCCCCTATACATATACAATGTACACCCTCCCCCCTATACATATACAATGTACACCCTCCCCCTATACATATACAATGTACACCCTCCCCCTATACATATACAATGTACACCCTCCCCCTATACATGTACAATGTACACCCTCCCCCCCTATACATGTACAATGTACACCCTCCCCCCCTATACATATACAATGTACACCCTCCCCCTATACATATACAATGTACACCCCCCCCTATACATGTACAATGTACACCTCCCCCCTATACATGTACAATGTACACCCTCCCCCCCTATACATATACAATGTACACCCTCCCCCCTATACATGTACAATGTACACCCTCCCCCCTATACATGTACAATGTACACCCTCCCCCCTATACATATACAATGTACACCCCCCCTATACATGTACAATGTACACCCTCCCCCCTATACATGTACAATGTACACCCTCCCCCCTATACATGTACAATGTACACCCTCCCCCCTATACATATACAATGTACACCCTCCCCCCTATACATGTACAATGTACACCCTCCCCCTATACATATACAATGTACACCCCCCCCTATACATGTACAATGTACACCCTCCCCCCTATACATGTACAATGTACACCCTCCCCCCTATACATATACAATGTACACCCTCCCCCCTATACATGTACAATGTACACCCTCCCCCCCTATACATATACAATGTACACCCTCCCCCCTATACATGTACAATGTACACCCTCCCCCCTATACATGTACAATGTACACCCTCCCCCCTATACATGTACAATGTACACCCTCCCCCTATACATATACAATGTACACCCTCCCCCTATACATATACAATGTACACCCTCCCCCTATACATGTACAATGTACACCCTCCCCCTATACATATACAATGTACACCCCCCCTATACATATACAATGTACACCCCCCCTATACATGTACAATGTACACCCCCCCCTATACATGTACAATGTACACCCTCCCCCTATACATATACAATGTACACCCTCCCCCTATACATATACAATGTACACCCTCCCCCCTATACATGTACAATGTACACCCTCCCCCCCTATACATGTACAATGTACACCCTCCCCCCTATACATGTACAATGTACACCCTCCCCCCTATACATATACAATGTACACCCTCCCCCCTATACATGTACAATGTACACCCTCCCCCCTATACATGTACAATGTACACCCTCCCCCCTATACATATACAATGTACACCCCCCCTATACATGTACAATGTACACCCTCCCCCCCTATACATGTACAATGTACACCCTCCCCCCTATACATATACAATGTACACCCCCCCTATACATGTACAATGTACACCCTCCCCCTATACATGTACAATGTACACCCTCCCCCCTATACATGTACAATGTACACCCTCCCCCCCTATACATGTACAATGTACACCCTCCCCCCTATACATGTACAATGTACACCCTCCCCCCTATACATATACAATGTACACCCCCCTATACATGTACAATGTACACCCTCCCCCTATACATATACAATGTACACCCTCCGCCCTATACATGTACAATGTACACCCTCCCCCCTATACATATACAATGTACACCCCCCCTATACATGTACAATGTACACCCTCCCCCTATACAGCTTACAGTCTATGAGGATGAGGGAGGGACACAAGAGCTTACAGTCTATGAGGATGAGGGAGGGACACAAGAGCTTACAGTCTATGAGGATGAGGGGGGGTGACACAAGAGCTTACAGTCTATGAGGATGAGGGGAGGACACAAGAGCTTACAGTCTATGAGGATGAGGGGAGGACACAAGAGCTTACAGTCTATGAGGATGAGGGGGACACAAGAGCTTACAGTCTATGAGGATGAGGGGGTGACACAAGAGCTTACAGTCTATGAGGATGAGGGGTGACACAAGTGCTTACAGTCTATGAGGAGGGGACACAAGAGCTTACAGTCTATGAGGATGAGGGGGGACACAAGAGCTTACAGTCTATGAGGATGAGGGAGGACACAAGAGCTTACAGTCTATGAGGATGAGGGGGGTGACACAAGAGCTTACAGTCTATGAGGATGAGGGGGACACAAGAGCTTACAGTCTATGAGGATGAGGGGAGACACAAGAGCTTACAGTCTATGAGGATGAGGGGGGGACACAAGAGCTTACAGTCTATGAGGATGAGGGGGTGACACAAGAGCTTACAGTCTATGAGGATGAGGGGGTGACACAAGAGCTTACAGTCTATGAGGGTGAGGGGGACACAAGAGCTTACAGTCTATGAGGATGAGGGGGACACAAGAGCTTACAGTCTATGAGGATGAGGGGGACACAAGATCTTACAGTCTATGAGGATGAGGGGGTGACACAAGAGCTTACAGTCTATGAGGATGAGGGGGACACAAGAGCTTACAGTCTATGAGGATGAGCGGGTGACACAAGAGCTTACAGTCTATGAGGATGAGAGGAGGACACAAGAGCTTACAGTCTATGAGGATGAGGGGGTGACACAAGAGCTTACAGTCTATGAGGATGAGGGGAGGACACAAGAGCTTACAGTCTATGAGGATGAGGGGAGGACACAAGAGCTTACAGTCTATGAGGATGAGGGGGTGACACAAGAGCTTACAGTCTATGAGGATGAGGGGGTGACACAAGAGCTTACAGTCTATGAGGATGAGGGGAGGACACAAGAGCTTACAGTCTATGAGGATGAGGGGAGGACACAAGAGCTTACAGTCTATGAGGATGAGGGGGTGACACAAGAGCTTACAGTCTATGAGGATGAGGGGTGACACAAGAGCTTACAGTCTATGAGGATGAGGAGGGCACAAGAGCTTACAGTCTATGAGGATGAGTGGGACACAAGAGCTTACAGTCTATGAGGATGAGGGGGAGCAGAATATAATAATATAATAAGCCATCAGCCTCTTATATAGAGGGTCCGGTAAGAAGTGACTGCGGAGGAGCCGGGAGCTTGTATATATCTGGTGGAGGACACAGGAGGATTAGTAAGGGAGAGGAGACATCATGGAGTTAGTGATGTGACGGGATATAAGAGCAGGTCTAAGGCTTTGGAGGAGGGGGGGGGGAAAGGGCATTCCAGAGAATTGGTGCAGCTCGGGAGAAGTCCTGGAGACGTGCAGGAGAGATTAATCTAATATCACTGGCAGATGGAAGAGCAGGGGAAGGGCGATAGACAGAGGAGGGATAGGGGGGTGCAGCATTATACACAGCTCTGAGGTATATATATATACTGTACGATGCATCGCCCAGGGCTCCCCCTGATCACAGAGGAGGAGGCATCTATCTCACAGCAGTCTCCTTCATGTGGTCTCTTCCTTTATCATCCCTGTGCATAGCAACATCCCAACATGTCTCACAGTAGACAGCTCAGTATAATACAGCTCATTCCTGCTGTCTCTCTCCATCAGCCATGCCCTGATGTCTCACGGTAGACAGCTCAGTATAATACAGCTCATCCCTGCTGTCTCTCTCCATCAGCCATGCCCTGATGTCTCACAGTAGACAGCTCAGTATAATACAGCTCATTCCTGCTGTCTCTCTCCATCAGCCATGCCCTGATGTCTCACAGTAGACAGCTCAGTATAATACAGCTCATTCCTGCTGTCTCTCTCCATCAGCCATGCCCTGATGTCTCACAGTAGACAGCTCAGTATAATACAGCTCATTCCTGCTGTCTCTCTCCATCAGCCATGCCCTGATGTCTCACAGTAGACAGCTCAGTATAATACAGCTCATTCCTGCTGTCTCTCTCCATCAGCCATGCCCTGATGTCTCACAGTAGACAGCTCAGTATAATACAGCTCATTCCTGCTGTCTCTCTCCATCAGCCATGCCCTGATGTCTCACAGTAGACAGCTCAGTATAATACAGCTCATTCCTGCTGTCTCTCTCCATCAGCCATGCCCTGATGTCTCACAGTAGACAGCTCAGTATAATACAGCTCATTCCTGCTGTCTCCCTCCATCAGCCATGCCCGGATGTCTCACAGTAGACAGCTCAGTATAATACAGCTCATCCCTGCTGTCTCTCTCCATCAGCCATGCTCTGATGTCTCACAGTAGACAGCTCAGTATAATACAGCTCATCCCTGCTGTCTCTCTCCATCAGCGATGCCCTGATGTCTCACAGTAGACAGCTCAGTATAATACAGCTCATCCCTGCTGTCTCTCTCCATCAGCGATGCCCTGATGTCTCACAGTAGACAGCTCAGTATAATACAGCTCATCCCTGCTGTCTCTCTCCATCAGCCATGCCCTGATGTCTCACAGTAGACAGCTCAGTATAATACAGCTCATTCCTGCTGTCTCTCTCCATCAGCCATGCCCTGATGTCTCACAGTAGACAGCTCAGTATAATACAGCTCATTCCTGCTGTCTCCCTCCATCAGCCATGCTCGGATGTCTCACAGTAGACAGCTCAGTATAATACAGCTCATCCCTGCTGTCTCTCTCCATCAGCCATGCTCTGATGTCTCACAGTAGACAGCTCAGTATAATACAGCTCATCCCTGCTGTCTCTCTCCATCAGCCATGCCCTGATGTCTCACAGTAGACAGCTCAGTATAATACAGCTCATTCCTGCTTTCTCTCTCCATCAGCCATGCCCTGATGTCTCACAGTAGACAGCTCAGTATAATACAGCTCATTCCTGCTGTCTCTCTCCATCAGCCATGCCCTGATGTCTCACAGTAGACAGCTCAGTATAATACAGCTCATTCCTGCTGTCTCTCTCCATCAGCCATGCCCTGATGTCTCACAGTAGACAGCTCAGTATAATACAGCTCATTCCTGCTGTCTCTCTCCATCAGCCATGCCCTGATGTCTCACAGTAGACAGCTCAGTATAATACAGCTCATTCCTGCTGTCTCTCTCCATCAGCCATGCCCTGATGTCTCACAGTAGACAGCTCAGTATAATACAGCTCATTCCTGCTGTCTCTCTCCATCAGCCATGCCCTGATGTCTCACAGTAGACAGCTCAGTATAATACAGCTCATCCCTGCTGTCTCCCTCCATCAGCCATGCCCGGATGTCTCACAGTAGGCAGCTCAGTATAATACAGCTCATCCCTGCTGTCTCCCTCCATCAGCCATGCCCTGATGTCTCACAGTAGACAGCTCAGTATAATACAGCTCATCCCTGCTGTCTCTCTCCATCAGCGATGCCCTGATGTCTCACAGTAGACAGCTCAGTATAATGCAGCTCATCCCTGCTGTCTCTCTCCATCAGCCATGCCCTGATGTCTCACAGTAGACAGCTCAGTATAATACAGCTCATCCCTGCTGTCTCTCTCCATCAGCCATGCCCTGATGTCTCACAGTAGACAGCTCAGTATAATACAGCTCATTCCTGCTGTCTCCCTCCATCAGCCATGCTCGGATGTCTCACAGTAGACAGCTCAGTATAATACAGCTCATCCCTGCTGTCTCTCTCCATCAGCCATGCTCTGATGTCTCACAGTAGACAGCTCAGTATAATACAGCTCATCCCTGCTGTCTCTCTCCATCAGCCATGCCCTGATGTCTCACAGTAGACAGCTCAGTATAATACAGCTCATTCCTGCTTTCTCTCTCCATCAGCCATGCCCTGATGTCTCACAGTAGACAGCTCAGTATAATACAGCTCATTCCTGCTGTCTCTCTCCATCAGCCATGCCCTGATGTCTCACAGTAGACAGCTCAGTATAATACAGCTCATTCCTGCTGTCTCTCTCCATCAGCCATGCCCTGATGTCTCACAGTAGACAGCTCAGTATCATACAGCTCATTCCTGCTGTCTCTCTCCATCAGCCATGCCCTGATGTCTCACAGTAGACAGCTCAGTATAATACAGCTCATCCCTGCTGTCTCCCTCCATCAGCCATGCCCGGATGTCTCACAGTAGACAGCTCAGTATAATACAGCTCATCCCTGCTGTCTCCCTCCATCAGCCATGCCCTGATGTCTCACAGTAGACAGCTCAGTATAATACAGCTCATTCCTGCTGTCTCTCTCCATCAGCCATGCCCTGATGTCTCACAGTAGACAGCTCAGTATAATACAGCTCATTCCTGCTGTCTCTCTCCATCAGCCATGCCCTGATGTCTCACAGTAGACAGCTCAGTATAATACAGCTCATTCCTGCTGTCTCCCTCCATCAGCCATGCCCGGATGTCTCACAGTAGACAGCTCAGTATAATACAGCTCATCCCTGCTGTCTCTCTCCATCAGCCATGCTCTGATGTCTCACAGTAGACAGCTCAGTATAATACAGCTCATCCCTGCTGTCTCTCTCCATCAGCGATGCCCTGATGTCTCACAGTAGACAGCTCAGTATAATACAGCTCATCCCTGCTGTCTCTCTCCATCAGCCATGCCCTGATGTCTCACAGTAGACAGCTCAGTATAATACAGCTCATTCCTGCTGTCTCTCTCCATCAGCCATGCCCTGATGTCTCACAGTAGACAGCTCAGTATAATACAGCTCATTCCTGCTGTCTCCCTCCATCAGCCATGCTCGGATGTCTCACAGTAGACAGCTCAGTATAATACAGCTCATCCCTGCTGTCTCTCTCCATCAGCCATGCTCTGATGTCTCACAGTAGACAGCTCAGTATAATACAGCTCATCCCTGCTGTCTCTCTCCATCAGCCATGCCCTGATGTCTCACAGTAGACAGCTCAGTATAATACAGCTCATTCCTGCTTTCTCTCTCCATCAGCCATGCCCTGATGTCTCACAGTAGACAGCTCAGTATAATACAGCTCATTCCTGCTGTCTCTCTCCATCAGCCATGCCCTGATGTCTCACAGTAGACAGCTCAGTATAATACAGCTCATTCCTGCTGTCTCTCTCCATCAGCCATGCCCTGATGTCTCACAGTAGACAGCTCAGTATAATACAGCTCATTCCTGCTGTCTCTCTCCATCAGCCATGCCCTGATGTCTCACAGTAGACAGCTCAGTATAATACAGCTCATTCCTGCTGTCTCTCTCCATCAGCCATGCCCTGATGTCTCACAGTAGACAGCTCAGTATAATACAGCTCATTCCTGCTGTCTCTCTCCATCAGCCATGCCCTGATGTCTCACAGTAGACAGCTCAGTATAATACAGCTCATCCCTGCTGTCTCCCTCCATCAGCCATGCCCGGATGTCTCACAGTAGACAGCTCAGTATAATACAGCTCATCCCTGCTGTCTCCCTCCATCAGCCATGCCCTGATGTCTCACAGTAGACAGCTCAGTATAATACAGCTCATTCCTGCTGTCTCTCTCCATCAGCCATGCCCTGATGTCTCACAGTAGACAGCTCAGTATAATACAGCTCATTCCTGCTGTCTCTCTCCATCAGCCATGCCCTGATGTCTCACAGTAGACAGCTCAGTATAATACAGCTCATTCCTGCTGTCTCCCTCCATCAGCCATGCCCGGATGTCTCACAGTAGACAGCTCAGTATAATACAGCTCATCCCTGCTGTCTCTCTCCATCAGCCATGCTCTGATGTCTCACAGTAGACAGCTCAGTATAATACAGCTCATCCCTGCTGTCTCTCTCCATCAGCGATGCCCTGATGTCTCACAGTAGACAGCTCAGTATAATACAGCTCATCCCTGCTGTCTCTCTCCATCAGCCATGCCCTGATGTCTCACAGTAGACAGCTCAGTATAATACAGCTCATTCCTGCTGTCTCTCTCCATCAGCCATGCCCTGATGTCTCACAGTAGACAGCTCAGTATAATACAGCTCATTCCTGCTGTCTCCCTCCATCAGCCATGCTCGGATGTCTCACAGTAGACAGCTCAGTATAATACAGCTCATCCCTGCTGTCTCTCTCCATCAGCCATGCTCTGATGTCTCACAGTAGACAGCTCAGTATAATACAGCTCATCCCTGCTGTCTCTCTCCATCAGCCATGCCCTGATGTCTCACAGTAGACAGCTCAGTATAATACAGCTCATTCCTGCTTTCTCTCTCCATCAGCCATGCCCTGATGTCTCACAGTAGACAGCTCAGTATAATACAGCTCATTCCTGCTGTCTCTCTCCATCAGCCATGCCCTGATGTCTCACAGTAGACAGCTCAGTATAATACAGCTCATTCCTGCTGTCTCTCTCCATCAGCCATGCCCTGATGTCTCACAGTAGACAGCTCAGTATAATACAGCTCATTCCTGCTGTCTCTCTCCATCAGCCATGCCCTGATGTCTCACAGTAGACAGCTCAGTATAATACAGCTCATCCCTGCTGTCTCTCTCCATCAGCCATGCCCTGATGTCTCACAGTAGACAGCTCAGTATAATACAGCTCAGACTGACCGTATTAACGTTACCCAACCAAAGTGTACCCCACTCCCCCTTTCCCAAAAAACCAACACAACTACAACTCTTGGGATAAAAAACAGGGGGTCGGCCACAGCTTTATTATTTACATAACAGATTTAATGACCTGTGGGAAGAACCCTGACCCTTACCCTAACTTCACCTTGCATGCCTGGCCCCGCCTCCGCGGGGGCATGTCCTAGTTGTTCCGTCAGGTGATTTAACTAACCGCCGAGAGGGTCAAGATTCCACCACAGGCCACTAGGAGAACAGTGTAACCCTACACTGTGCTCCGACCCCCACACAAGAGGAATAAGGCCCTCTCGATGGCATCCTGCAAACCAGAAAGGAAAATATCCAGGCCGATGTCATTGAGGTGAACACCGTCCTCCCTCATGAGGCCTGCATTATCTCCCTCCAGCTGCCGATGCCTAACCACTACCCCACACCTGGACCTAACAAAACGCGCAACCCTCATATTCAGCATCCTCCTCGCCCTTTCGATGGATTCGGGGTTACGGGCACCATTCCAGATTCCTCTCGGCACGATCTCCGACCACACCACCACCAAGTCCTGGAAGAAGGCTGCAAACCGCTCAAAGTCCGACTTCATAACCGAAATCAATTCCGCCAGACGTGTTGAACACATGTCGTTCCCTCCGGCATGCACCACAAGCACCGTCGGACCCGGGGAAGACTTGCTGATCGCCACCACCTCAGGAAGCACCTGCAGCCATTTCAGGCCCCTGATTCCCCTCCAGGACAGGTCCGCATTGGTGAACCCCAAGTTTAAACCTCCCGGCCGAACTGCTGCTCGCCGAGCCGCCCAATATATATAGGAGTGGCCGACCAGCCAAACCCTAGGCCGGGGAAAACCATGGCTGTTCCAGGTGCTCTCCGCCAATGAGGATTGGATCAACGGTGTCAACTGTTCACCACCAGGTCCCACAGGAAGGGGGGGCAGGGGGACCCCTCCGGGTCCGCCAGGGGGTGGAAATCCCTGAAACGCTGTAGCTGAAAACGAGATAACACGTCAGCAACCACATTAAACTCGCCAGGAACATGCCTAGCCCTGAAGACTATATTCAATTGCAAACATCGCAGAACCAAATGCCTAAGCAGGGCAAGAACCTGTAAAGAACTGGAGGTGAGACCATTCAGGGCCCGGACCGTACTTTCGTTGTCCGACCAAAAACGAATCCGTTTATTTGCCATCTCATGACCCCAAAGTTCCACAGCCACCACAATTGGAAAGAGCTCTAGCAAGGTCAAATTCTTTGTGAAATCCCTCTCCAACCACTGTGGCGGCCACCGCTCCGCTGACCACTGCTTACCAAAAATGGCACCGTACCCCACCGATCCTGCCGCGTCCGTAAATAACTGTAAGTCAGCGTTGTCAATCTCGTGTTCAAGAAATGCTGACACACCAGTATAATCCGTCAAAAAGGACCTCCAGACCCGCAAATCGTCTTTCAGAACCACCGTCAAACGTATATGATGATATGGCTTCGAAACACCGGCCGTAGCCAGCGACAACCTCCTAGCAAAAACTCTACCCATGGGAAAAATTCTACACGCAAAGGCCAATTGGCCCAGCACAGACTGCAGTCGCTGCAAGGTCACTTTATCGGACAAAAGGCACAAGTCAATGTCACCCCGCAAACGTTCCAATTTATCAGCAGGGAGGCTGAGGGTCATTTCTTCTGAGTCAATCAAAATACCCAGGAAGGTCAGGCGGTGAGTGGGACCCTCCGTCTTCTCTGCTGACAAGGGAACACCGAAAAAATCTGCGAAGTGACGGAACATGTTCAATAGTCTCAAGCACTCGTGAGAGTCCTTCGGACCCACAAACAAAAAATCATCCAAATAATGAATGACCCAATTCGAACCAGCCTCTAAACGAAGAACCCATTCCAAAAAACTGCTAAACATTTCAAAAAACCTACAGGATATAGAGCAACCCATGGGAAGGCACATGTCCACAAAGAAAGAATCGTTAATTCTGCAACCCAGTAGATGAAAACAGGACGGATGCACCGGGAGGAGGCGGAAAGCCGACTCAATGTCCGACTTAGCCATAAGGGCCCCCGGACCGGCTTTATTCAACAGGAGAACCGCTTTGTCAAAAGAAGTGTAAGAAACAGCCACCTCCTCCTGGGGAATACCATCATTGACTGAGTCGCCCTCCGGATACGACAAATGGTGTATCAGGCGGAACTTACCCGACTCTTTCTTTGGGACCAAACCAAGCGGAGAGACCCGCAAATTATCAAAAGGCGGCAACAAAAAGGGGCCCGCCATCCTGCCCAACTCAACCTCCTTTAACAATTTTTCCTCCACCAGTGACTCGTTGTCCCTAACCGATTTAAGATTGTTTGACAACATCAGACCTTCACGTGGTACAAACGGAATCACAAAACCAAAGGTAAAACCGTCAAGCAGCACTTTTGCCTCCTGTTTCAGGTGGTAACTGTCTAACCACGGCCGCATCCTTTGCACCCGGACCGGCGTCCTCCCCCCTGACAGCTGTGGAAGATTTCGCAGGGGTTCTCTGCCTTTTAAAGCACCGGAGCGCGGAATGGGCCCCGCCACAAATGGAGCATTCGTGCTTGAACTTACAGGATGCAAAGAAGCGGCAGTGGCCTTCGTTAAACAACCAACAGGATCCCGGACGCTTGGAAGCCGCCCCGGACTGCGAGCCCGAGACGGCTCCCGACGGAAAGGGACCCTGAGGCTTCTGTGTCATCATAAACTGAATCCAAACATCAGTTGCTTTAGTCGCCCATCCAACCTCCGGACTCGCCGCTAAGCGACGCCGAAACTCCTCGTCATATCTCCACCAAGCTGAACCTCCATGCAATTTATGCGCAGTATATATAGTATCCAAATACACAAACATATCCTGCGCACAGGCAGGCTTCTGTCGCACAATGATACTAGACATAACAGCAAAAGCTTGAAGCCAGTTGCCAAAGGTCCTTGCGACCTTAGGCTTCTTGTCATCACCCTTCTCAAAACGCTTCTCCTTATCTACTGTCAACTGATCAGGAGATAACAATGCCCAAATATCAATATACTCAAAATTAACGATTTTCTCCCGGAGGTCAGCAGCCACCCGCGTGCCCAAAGGAGCTACGCCACAAAACAAGGAATCCCTAAAAAGCATCCCTGCTGACCCCGGGGCCTGCACAGGCGGCAACGATGTCGCCCCTGGGGAAGTCCCGGAGGCACCAGCCTCCATTCTTGCCACAACCGCCTTAAGGGCGCCCACAACATCATCACCAGCAATAACAGACTTTTTCCATGCAGTCTCACAGGACAACTCACCCGCTGGAGGAACGACCTGCTGCAGAACCACTGGAGGAGGAGGCGCCATGGGTGCGCTAGGCAACGCTGAGGATGGGACCGTTGGCGGTACCCTCGCCTCTTCTACCCCATGAGGTGGAGAAGAGTGTTGCCGTCTCCGCGACCGCCTCTCTCTGGAGCGGGTGTGACCACCGCTGGACGAGGATGAAGAGCGCCTGGAATATGTCCGGCCCCAGCTGGATCTACCAGACCGCCTACTGTCTCTGTCACGAGACCTGGACCGCTTACGGCTCACCCAAGTGGAGCGGGAAAAGGAACGTGAAGATCGAGACCGGTGTCTACACCGTCCCTCCGGGCTGTGCGGCCGAGGCCCAGCCCCCGAGCGGTACCCGCGCTGCGGAAATTCCGAACAGCTGCAGGCCACGCTGGAGTGGCTATGACCCCTGTCGCGCCGGTCCCGCGGAGCGCCGGCCGCCGAAACAGCGTGCCGGCGGTCCGCGGGTTCATCACTATCGACCTCGTCACCCGCCAAGGCAGGACCCGAGGTGTAGGAGGGGGGCGGGGGGGTGAATGTGGGCGAAGGAGGGTGTGTGGTGCTTGGTGCAAACGGTGGCTGCTGAGCCACCGCACTATGTGACATGTGTGTGTCGGAAGCGGGGGCTGTATCAGTGTGTGGTGTTTGCACTGTATTACTGCTGGCACCCAGCCCAAACCACCTAGCTAAACGACCAGGCTGTTTGGGCAGGGAACCAGCAGGGGGAGCAGCTGTAACCTGAGCTGCGCCTGGAGGCACAGCCAGGTTAACTGGGTGAGGAGACGCAGGAGCAGGCGTGCCCTGCATCTCCTCCCCACGCGGGGACCTTGTTACCGCCGGCGTCGGCCCGCCTGCTGCGGCCGACGCACGGCTACTGGCCTTAGCAGAGCGCGACATGCGCTCTGCCGGCCGCGGAGCCGAGGCAGGGTTCCGAGACGGAGCCCGCGCTCGGCTCCGAGTCTTGATGGGGGAGGGACTAAGCCTGAACGCCGGGCAGCAGGAGGATCGGGCACCGGAGGAGCCGACACGGGGAGAGAGGGAGCCGGCTGGGACAGCAATGGAGTTAGCCAGCCGGAGCCCTCTCTCCTCAGCTTCTCCTCAAGTAAAGCCATTAAAGCGGGGTCCGCCATTATACTTGCGGGTCCAGGAATCTCTTGAGCGCGGAGCAGTCAAAGAGGCTGGCTAGCTCCGCGCTCAAGAATAAATATCCTGGCCCGCTGCCCCCCAGTGGCCAGCGGAACTCACTGGCCACCAATGAAAATTTACCATCGGAGGAAAGGGGAGGGGGAGAGCAGGAGGGACCGTGCCCCTTAAAGGAGCCAGAGCACGGCCAGTCCTGCAGCCCCCCCGCTTATACAGCCTGCGGGCTGAGCATCCCTGCTGTCTCCCTCCATCAGCCATGTCCTGATGTCTCACAGTAGACAGCTCAGTATAATACAGCTCATCCCTGCTGTCTCTCTCCATCAGCCATGCCCTGATGTCTCACAGTAGACAGCTCAGTATAATACAGCTCATTCCTGCTGTCTCTCTCCATCAGCCATGCCCTGATGTCTCACAGTAGACAGCTCAGTATAATACAGCTCATTCCTGCTGTCTCTCTCCATCAGCCATGCCCTGATGTCTCACAGTAGACAGCTCAGTATAATACAGCTCATTCCTGCTGTCTCCCTCCATCAGCCATGCCCTGATGTCTCACAGTAGACAGCTCAGTATAATACAGCTCATTCCTGCTGTCTCTCTCCATCAGCCATGCCCTGATGTCTCACAGTAGACAGCTCAGTATAATACAGCTCATTCCTGCTGTCTCTCTCCATCAGCCATGTCCTGATGTCTCACAGTAGACAGCTCAGTATAATACAGCTCATCCCTGCTGTCTCTCTCCATCAGCCATGCCCTGATGTCTCACAGTAGACAGCTCAGTATAATACAGCTCATTCCTGCTGTCTCTCTCCATCAGCCATGCCCTGATGTCTCACAGTAGACAGCTCAGTATAATACAGCTCATTCCTGCTGTCTCCCTCCATCAGCCATGCCCTGATGTCTCACAGTAGACAGCTCAGTATAATACAGCTCATCCCTGCTGTCTCCCTCCATCAGCCATGTCCTGATGTCTCACAGTAGACAGCTCAGTATAATACAGCTCATTCCTGCTGTCTCTCTCCATCAGCCATGCCCTGATGTCTCACAGTAGACAGCTCAGTATAATACAGCTCATTCCTGCTGTCTCTCTCCATCAGCCATGCCCTGATGTCTCACAGTAGACAGCTCAGTATAATACAGCTCATCCCTGCTGTCTCCCTCCATCAGCCATGTCCTGATGTCTCACAGTAGACAGCTCAGTATAATACAGCTCATCCCTGCTGTCTCTCTCCATCAGCCATGCCCTGATGTCTCACAGTAGACAGCTCAGTATAATACAGCTCATCCCTGCTGTCTCTCTCCATCAGCCATGCCCTGATGTCTCACAGTAGACAGCTCAGTATAATACAGCTCATTCCTGCTGTCTCTCTCCATCAGCCATGCCCTGATGTCTCACAGTAGACAGCTCAGTATAATACAGCTCATTCCTGCTGTCTCTCTCCATCAGCCATGCCCTGATGTCTCACAGTAGACAGCTCAGTATAATACAGCTCATTCCTGCTGTCTCTCTCCATCAGCCATGCCCTGATGTCTCACAGTAGACAGCTCAGTATAATACAGCTCATTCCTGCTGTCTCTCTCCATCAGCCATGCCCTGATGTCTCACAGTAGACAGCTCAGTATAATACAGCTCATTCCTGCTGTCTCCCTCCATCAGCCATGCCCTGATGTCTCACAGTAGACAGCTCAGTATAATACAGCTCATTCCTGCTGTCTCTCTCCATCAGCCATGCCCTGATGTCTCACAGTAGACAGCTCAGTATAATACAGCTCATTCCTGCTGTCTCTCTCCATCAGCCATGTCCTGATGTCTCACAGTAGACAGCTCAGTATAATACAGCTCATCCCTGCTGTCTCTCTCCATCAGCCATGCCCTGATGTCTCACAGTAGACAGCTCAGTATAATACAGCTCATTCCTGCTGTCTCTCTCCATCAGCCATGCCCTGATGTCTCACAGTAGACAGCTCAGTATAATACAGCTCATTCCTGCTGTCTCCCTCCATCAGCCATGCCCTGATGTCTCACAGTAGACAGCTCAGTATAATACAGCTCATTCCTGCTGTCTCCCTCCATCAGCCATGTCCTGATGTCTCACAGTAGACAGCTCAGTATAATACAGCTCATTCCTGCTGTCTCTCTCCATCAGCCATGCCCTGATGTCTCACAGTAGACAGCTCAGTATAATACAGCTCATTCCTGCTGTCTCTCTCCATCAGCCATGCCCTGATGTCTCACAGTAGACAGCTCAGTATAATACAGCTCATCCCTGCTGTCTCCCTCCATCAGCCATGTCCTGATGTCTCACAGTAGACAGCTCAGTATAATACAGCTCATCCCTGCTGTCTCCCTCCATCAGCCATGCCCTGATGTCTCACAGTAGACAGCTCAGTATAATACAGCTCATCCCTGCTGTCTCTCTCCATCAGCCATGCCCTGATGTCTCACAGTAGACAGCTCAGTATAATACAGCTCATTCCTGCTGTCTCTCTCCATCAGCCATGCCCTGATGTCTCACAGTAGACAGCTCAGTATAATACAGCTCATTCCTGCTGTCTCTCTCCATCAGCCATGCCCTGATGTCTCACAGTAGACAGCTCAGTATAATACAGCTCATTCCTGCTGTCTCCCTCCATCAGCCATGCCCTGATGTCTCACAGTAGACAGCTCAGTATAATACAGCTCATTCCTGCTGTCTCTCTCCATCAGCCATGCCCTGATGTCTCACAGTAGACAGCTCAGTATAATACAGCTCATTCCTGCTGTCTCTCTCCATCAGCCATGTCCTGATGTCTCACAGTAGACAGCTCAGTATAATACAGCTCATCCCTGCTGTCTCTCTCCATCAGCCATGCCCTGATGTCTCACAGTAGACAGCTCAGTATAATACAGCTCATTCCTGCTGTCTCTCTCCATCAGCCATGCCCTGATGTCTCACAGTAGACAGCTCAGTATAATACAGCTCATTCCTGCTGTCTCCCTCCATCAGCCATGCCCTGATGTCTCACAGTAGACAGCTCAGTATAATACAGCTCATCCCTGCTGTCTCCCTCCATCAGCCATGTCCTGATGTCTCACAGTAGACAGCTCAGTATAATACAGCTCATTCCTGCTGTCTCTCTCCATCAGCCATGCCCTGATGTCTCACAGTAGACAGCTCAGTATAATACAGCTCATTCCTGCTGTCTCTCTCCATCAGCCATGCCCTGATGTCTCACAGTAGACAGCTCAGTATAATACAGCTCATCCCTGCTGTCTCCCTCCATCAGCCATGTCCTGATGTCTCACAGTAGACAGCTCAGTATAATACAGCTCATCCCTGCTGTCTCTCTCCATCAGCCATGCCCTGATGTCTCACAGTAGACAGCTCAGTATAATACAGCTCATCCCTGCTGTCTCTCTCCATCAGCCATGCCCTGATGTCTCACAGTAGACAGCTCAGTATAATACAGCTCATTCCTGCTGTCTCTCTCCATCAGCCATGCCCTGATGTCTCACAGTAGACAGCTCAGTATAATACAGCTCATTCCTGCTGTCTCTCTCCATCAGCCATGCCCTGATGTCTCACAGTAGACAGCTCAGTATAATACAGCTCATTCCTGCTGTCTCTCTCCATCAGCCATGCCCTGATGTCTCACAGTAGACAGCTCAGTATAATACAGCTCATTCCTGCTGTCTCTCTCCATCAGCCATGCCCTGATGTCTCACAGTAGACAGCTCAGTATAATACAGCTCATTCCTGCTGTCTCCCTCCATCAGCCATGCCCTGATGTCTCACAGTAGACAGCTCAGTATAATACAGCTCATTCCTGCTGTCTCTCTCCATCAGCCATGCCCTGATGTCTCACAGTAGACAGCTCAGTATAATACAGCTCATTCCTGCTGTCTCTCTCCATCAGCCATGTCCTGATGTCTCACAGTAGACAGCTCAGTATAATACAGCTCATCCCTGCTGTCTCTCTCCATCAGCCATGCCCTGATGTCTCACAGTAGACAGCTCAGTATAATACAGCTCATTCCTGCTGTCTCTCTCCATCAGCCATGCCCTGATGTCTCACAGTAGACAGCTCAGTATAATACAGCTCATTCCTGCTGTCTCCCTCCATCAGCCATGCCCTGATGTCTCACAGTAGACAGCTCAGTATAATACAGCTCATTCCTGCTGTCTCCCTCCATCAGCCATGTCCTGATGTCTCACAGTAGACAGCTCAGTATAATACAGCTCATTCCTGCTGTCTCTCTCCATCAGCCATGCCCTGATGTCTCACAGTAGACAGCTCAGTATAATACAGCTCATTCCTGCTGTCTCTCTCCATCAGCCATGCCCTGATGTCTCACAGTAGACAGCTCAGTATAATACAGCTCATCCCTGCTGTCTCCCTCCATCAGCCATGTCCTGATGTCTCACAGTAGACAGCTCAGTATAATACAGCTCATCCCTGCTGTCTCTCTCCATCAGCCATGCCCTGATGTCTCACAGTAGACAGCTCAGTATAATACAGCTCATCCCTGCTGTCTCTCTCCATCAGCCATGCCCTGATGTCTCACAGTAGACAGCTCAGTATAATACAGCTCATTCCTGCTGTCTCTCTCCATCAGCCATGCCCTGATGTCTCACAGTAGACAGCTCAGTATAATACAGCTCATTCCTGCTGTCTCTCTCCATCAGCCATGCCCTGATGTCTCACAGTAGACAGCTCAGTATAATACAGCTCATTCCTGCTGTCTCTCTCCATCAGCCATGCCCTGATGTCTCACAGTAGACAGCTCAGTATAATACAGCTCATCCCTGCTGTCTCCCTCCATCAGCCATGCCCTGATGTCTCACAGTAGACAGCTCAGTATAATACAGCTCATCCCTGCTGTCTCCCTCCATCAGCCATGCTCTGATGTCTCACAGTAGACAGCTCAGTATAATACAGCTCATCCCTGCTGTCTCCCTCCATCAGCCATGCTCTGATGTCTCACAGTAGACAGCTCAGTATAATACAGCTCATTCCTGCTGTCTCTCTCCATCAGCCATGCTCTGATGTCTCACAGTAGACAGCTCAGTATAATACAGCTCATTCCTGCTGCTACGATCAACATACACAGACGTCTGATTACACATCTCTCCAGGGACAATACATAACACTGGCTGCAGAGAGCACAGAGCACAGCAGTGTGATGTCTGATTACACATCTCTCCAGGGATATTACATAACACTGGCTGCAGAGAGCACAGAGCACAGCAGTGTGAGGTCTGATTACATCTCTCTCCAGGGACAATACATAACACTGGCTGCAGAGAGCACAGAGCACAGCAGTGTGATGTCTGATTACACATCTCTCCAGGGACAATACATAACACTGGCTGCAGAGAGTACAGAGCACAGCAGTGTGAGGTCTGATTACACATCTCTCCAGGTACAATACATAACACTGGCTGCAGAGAGCACAGAGCACAGCAGTGTGAGGTCTGATTACACATCTCTCCAGGGACAATACATAGCACTGGCTGCAGAGAGCACAGAGCACAGCAGTGTGAGGTCTGATTACACATCTCTCCAGGAACAGTACATAACACTGGCTGCAGAGAGCACAGAGCACAGCAGTGTGAGGTCTGATTACACATCTCTCCAGGTACAATACATAACACTGGCTGCAGAGAGCACAGAGGACAGCAGTGTGAGGTCTGATTACACATCTCTCCAGGGACAATACATAACACTGGCTGCAGAGAGCACAGAGCACAGCAGTGTGATGTCTGATTACACATCTCTCCAGGGACAATACATAACACTGGCTGCAGAGAGTACAGAGCACAGCAGTGTGAGGTCTGATTACACATCTCTCCAGGGACAATACATAACACTGGCTGCAGAGAGCACAGAGCACAGCAGTGTAAGGTCTGATTACACATCTCTCCAGGGACAATACATAACACTGGCTGCAGAGAGCACAGAGCACAGCAGTGTGAGGTCTGATTACACATCTCTCCAGGTACAATACATAACACTGGCTGCAGAGAGCACAGAGCACAGCAGTGTGAGGTCTGATTACACATCTCTCCAGGGACAATACATAACACTGGCTGCAGAGAGCACAGAGCACAGCAGTGTGAGGTCTGATTACACATCTCTCCAGGGACAATGCATAACACTGGCTGCAGGGAGCACAGAGCACAGCAGTGTGAGGTCTGATTACACATCTCTCCAGGACAATACATAACACTGGCTGCAGAGAGCACAGAGCACAGCAGTGTGAGGTCTGATTACACATCTCTCCAGGTACAATACATAACACTGGCTGCAGAGAGCACAGAGCACAGCAGTGTGAGGTCTGATTACACATCTCTCCAGGGACAATACATAACACTGGCTGCAGAGAGCACAGAGCACAGCAGTGTGAGGTCTGATTACACATCTCTCCAGGGACAATACATAACACTGGCTGCAGAGAGCACAGAGCACAGCAGTGTGAGGTCTGATTACACATCTCTCCAGGGATATTACATAACACTGGCTGCAGAGAGCACAGAGCACAGCAGTGTGAGGTCTGATTACACATCTCTCCAGGGACAATACATAACACTGGCTGCAGAGAGCACAGTGCACAGCAGTGTGAGGTCTGATTACACATCTCTCCAGGGACAATACATAACACTGGCTGCAGAGAGCACAGTGCACAGCAGTGTGAGGTCTGATTACACATCTCTCCAGGGACAATACATAACACTGGCTGCAGAGAGCACAGAGCACAGCAGTGTGAGGTCTGATTACACATCTCTCCAGGGACAATACATAACACTGGCTGCAGAGAGCACAGTGCACAGCAGTGTGAGGTCTGATTACACATCTCTCCAGGACACTACATAACACTGGCTGCAGAGAGCACAGAGCACAGCAGTGTGAGGTCTGATTACACATCTCTCCAGGGACAATACATAACACTGGCTGCAGAGAGCACAGTGCACAGCAGTGTGAGGTCTGATTACACATCTCTCCAGGGACAATACATAACACTGGCTGCAGAGAGCACAGAGCACAGCAGTGTGAGGTCTGATTACACATCTCTCCAGGGACAATACATAACACTGGCTGCAGAGAGCACAGAGCACAGCAGTGTGAGGTCTGATTACACATCTCTCCAGGGACAATACATAACACTGGCTGCAGAGAGCACAGAGCACAGCAGTGTGAGGTCTGATTACACATCTCTCCAGGGACAATACATACCACTGGCTGCAGAGAGCACAGAGCACAGCAGTGTGAGGTCTGATTACACATCTCTCCAGGGACAATACATAACACGCTGCAGAGAGCACAGAGCACAGCAGTGTGAGGTCTGATTACACATCTCTCCAGGGACAATACATAACACTGGCTGCAGAGAGCACAGAGCACAGCAGTGTGAGGTATGATTACACATCTCTCCAGGGACAATACATAACACAGGCTGCAGGGGGCACAGAGCACAGCAGTGTGAGGTCTGATTACACATCTCTCCAGGGACAATACATAACACTGGCTGCAGAGAGCACAGAGCACAGCAGTGTGAGAACCCCCCCAGCCTCTCACCTTTAGGGCCTGGTAGGCGCTGATGATGGGGGTGATCTTGTGTCCGCTGTGTGTCCTCCGCACCCGACAGATCTGACACACCAAGCGCTGACATGTCTTACAGTACAGCGTCACCTCTTCCTTATGGTCCGGACACATGAGACCCTGTGGAGAGACGAGGAGGTCACAACAGCTGCCTGGAGGTCCGGTCACATTAGGCATCTGAAGGTCAGGGTCATGTGGGGTCATGTCAGGGCCATGTGGGGTCCTATCAGGAGGTCGGGGCCATGCGGGGTCATGTCAGGGCCATGTGGGGTCCTATCAGGAGGTCGGGGCCATGCGGGGTCATGTCAGGGCCATGTGGGGTCCTATCAGGTGGTCAGGGCCATGTGGGGTCCTATCAGGAGGTCAGGGTCATGTGGGGTCATGTCAGGAGGTCAGGGCCATGCGGGGTCATGTCAGGGCCATGTGGGGTCCTATCAGGAGGTCGGGGCCATGCGGGGTCCTATCAGGAGGTCGGGGCCATGCGGGGTCCTATCAGGAGGTCGGGGCCATGCGGGGTCCTATCAGGAGGTCGGGGCCATGTAGGGTCCTATCAGGAGGTCGGGGCCATGCGGGGTCATGTCAGGAGGTCAGGGCCATGCGGGGTCATGTCAGGAGGTCGGGGCCATGCGGGGTCATGTCAGGGCCATGTGGGGTCCTATCAGGAGGTCGGGGCCATGCGGGGTCATGTCAGGGCCATGTGGGGTCCTATCAGGAGGTCAGGGCCATGTGGGGTCATGTCAGGGCCATGTGGGGTCCTATCAGGAGGTCAGGGCCATGTGGGGTCCTATCAGGAGGTCGGGCCATGCAGGGTCATGTCAGGGCCATGTGGGGTCCTATCAGGAGGTCGGGGTCATGCGGGGTCAGGGTCAGGAGGTCGGGGCCATGTGGGGTCCTGTCAGGGGGTCGGGGCCATGTGGGGTCCTTTCAGGAGGTTGGGGCTATGCGGGGTCAGGGTCAGGAGGTCGGGGCCATGCGGGGTCAGGGTCAGGAGGTCGGGCCATGTGGGGTCATGTCAGGGCCATGTGGGGTCAGGGTCAGGAGGTCAGGGCCATGTGGGGTCAGGGTCAGGAGGTCGGGGCCATGTGGGGTCCTATCAGGAGGTCAGGGCCATGCGGGGTCATGTCAGGGCCATGTGGGGTCCTATCAGGAGGTCAGGGCCATGTGGGGTCCTATCAGGAGGTCGGGCCATGCAGGGTCATGTCAGGGCCATGTGGGGTCCTATCAGGAGGTCGGGGCCATGCGGGGTCATGTCAGGGCCATGTGGGGTCCTATCAGGTGGTCAGGGCCATGTGGGGTCCTATCAGGAGGTCAGGGTCATGTGGGGTCATGTCAGGAGGTCAGGGCCATGCGGGGTCATGTCAGGGCCATGTGGGGTCCTATCAGGAGGTCGGGGCCATGCGGGGTCCTATCAGGAGGTCGGGGCCATGCGGGGTCCTATCAGGAGGTCGGGGCCATGCGGGGTCCTATCAGGAGGTCAGGGCCATGTGGGGTCCTATCAGGAGGTCAGGGCCATGTGGGGTCCTATCAGGAGGTCGGGGCCATGTAGGGTCCTATCAGGAGGTCGGGGCCATGCGGGGTCATGTCAGGAGGTCAGGGCCATGCGGGGTCATGTCAGGAGGTCGGGGCCATGCGGGGTCATGTCAGGGCCATGTGGGGTCCTATCAGGAGGTCGGGGCCATGCGGGGTCATGTCAGGGCCATGTGGGGTCCTATCAGGAGGTCAGGGCCATGTGGGGTCATGTCAGGGCCATGTGGGGTCCTATCAGGAGGTCAGGGCCATGTGGGGTCCTATCAGGAGGTCGGGCCATGCAGGGTCATGTCAGGGCCATGTGGGGTCCTATCAGGAGGTCGGGGTCATGCGGGGTCAGGGTCAGGAGGTCGGGGCCATGTGGGGTCCTGTCAGGGGGTCGGGGCCATGTGGGGTCCTTTCAGGAGGTTGGGGCTATGCGGGGTCAGGGTCAGGAGGTCGGGGCCATGCGGGGTCAGGGTCAGGAGGTCGGGCCATGTGGGGTCATGTCAGGGCCATGTGGGGTCAGGGTCAGGAGGTCAGGGCCATGTGGGGTCAGGGTCAGGAGGTCGGGGCCATGTGGGGTCCTATCAGGAGGTCAGGGCCATGCGGGGTCATGTCAGGAGGTCGGGGTCATGCAGGGTCAGGGTCAGGAGGTCAGGGCCATGTGGGGTCCTATCAGGAGGTCAGGGCCATGCGGGGTCATGTCAGGAGGTCGGGGTCATGCAGGGTCAGGGTCAGGAGGTCAGGGCCATGTGGGGTCCTATCAGGAGGTCAGGGTCATGCGGGGTCATGTCAGGGCCATGTGGGGTCCTATCAGGAGGTCAGGGCCATGTGGGGTCATGTCAGGAGGTCGGGGCCATGCGGGGTCAGGGTCGCACCTTGGGCTTGAAGGTGAGTGTGGGTGGGGTGGGCTCGTGCTGGGCCTTCTGGGTGCCCCAGGGGTGGTAGAGCTTGAAGCACTCGTTGCAGAAGGTGGCCCTACACTCGGTGCAGCCCTTGGTGGCCTCCTGCGGCGTCTTACAGAAGTGGCACATGATGGCGCTGCTGATGTTCACCGTCTGCCGGTACCGCTCCACCACCCGCTCCAGCGTCAGGTTCCGGAACAGGTTCCCCAGCCCCCGCTCCCCCAGCTCCACCTCCTGCTGACAGGGGGGGCAGGGGAAGAGGACGCTCTGCGGGGGGGCGCTGCACCGCTTCCTGCCCGGGTACGTGCCGAAACCTGCAGAGGAGAGCGCACGTCAGAGCCGGTGCAGTGTGTCAGTGCAGGGTGCAGAGCTGATATTCTGGTGCAGTGTGTCAGTGCAGGGTGCAGTGCTGAAACCTGCAGAGGAGAGCGCACATCAGAGCCGGTGCAGTGTGTCAGTGCAGGGTGCAGAGCTGATATTCTGGTGCAGTGTGTCAGTGCAGGGTGCAGTGCTGAAACCTGCAGAGGAGAGCGCACATCAGAGCCGGTGCAGTGTGTCAGTGCGGGGTGCAGAGCTGATATTCTGGTGCAGTGTGTCAGTGCAGGGTGCAGAGCTGATATTCTGGTGCAGTGTGTCAGTGCAGGGTGCAGAGCTGATATTCTGGTGCAGTGTGTCAGTGCAGGGTGCAGTGCCGAAACCTGCAGAGGAGAGCGCACGTCAGAGCCGCTGACATTCTGCTGCACTGTGTCAGTGTGGGGTACAGAGCTGATATTCTGGTGCAGTGTGTCAGTGCAGGGTGCAGAGCTGATATTCTGGTGCAGTGTGTCAGTGCAGGGTGCAGTGCCGAAACCTGCAGAGGAGAGCGCACATCACTGTGTCAGTGTGGGGTACAGACCTGTACAGAGCTGACATTCTGCTGCACTGTGTCAGTGTGGGGTACAGACCTGTACAGAGCTGACATTCTGCTGCACTGTGTCAGTGTGGGGTACAGAGCTGATATTCTGGTGCAGTGTGTCAGTGCAGGGTGCAGAGCTGATATTCTGGTGCAGTGTGTCAGTGCAGGGTGCAGTGCCGAAACCTGCAGAGGAGAGCGCACATCACTGTGTCAGTGTGGGGTACAGACCTGTACAGAGCTGACATTCTGCTGCACTGTGTCAGTGTGGGGTACAGACCTGTACAGAGCTGACATTCTGCTGCACTGTGTCAGTGTGGGGTACACACCTGTACAGAGCTGAGATTCTGGTGCAGTGTGTCAGTGCCGGGTGCAGAGCTGGTGTTCCGGTGCAGTGTGTCAGTGCAGGGTGCAGTGCTGAAACCTGCAGAGGAGAGCGCACATCAGAGCCGGTGCAGTGTGTCAGTGCGGGGTGCAGAGCTGATATTCTGGTGCAGTGTGTCAGTGCAGGGTGCAGAGCTGATATTCTGGTGCAGTGTGTCAGTGCAGGGTGCAGTGCCGAAACCTGCAGAGGAGAGCGCACATCACTGTGTCAGTGTGGGGTACAGACCTGTACAGAGCTGACATTCTGCTGCACTGTGTCAGTGTGGGGTACAGACCTGTACAGAGCTGACATTCTGCTGCACTGTGTCAGTGTGGGGTACAGACCTGTACAGAGCTGACATTCTGCTGCACTGTGTCAGTGTGGGGTACACACCTGTACAGAGCTGAGATTCTGGTGCAGTGTGTCAGTGCCGGGTGCAGAGCTGGTGTTCCGGTGCAGTGTGTCAGTGCAGGGTGCAGTGCTGAAACCTGCAGAGGAGAGCGCACATCAGAGCCGGTGCAGTGTGTCAGTGCGGGGTGCAGAGCTGATATTCTGGTGCAGTGTGTCAGTGCAGGGTGCAGTGCTGAAACCTGCAGAGGAGAGCGCACATCAGAGCCGGTGCAGTGTGTCAGTGCGGGGTGCAGAGCTGATATTCTGGTGCAGTGTGTCAGTGCAGAGTGCAGAGCTGATATTCTGGTGCAGTGTGTCAGTGCAGGGTGCAGTGCTGAAACCTGCAGAGGAGAGCGCACATCACTGTGTCAGTGTGGGGTACAGACCTGTACAGAGCTGACATTCTGCTGCATTGTGTCAGTGTGGGGTACAGACCTGTACAGAGCTGACATTCTGCTGCATTGTGTCAGTGTGGGGTACAGACCTGTACAGAGCTGACATTCTGCTGCATTGTGTCAGTGTGGGGTACAGACCTGTACAGAGCTGACATTCTGCTGCATTGTGTCAGTGTGGGGTACAGACCTGTACAGAGCTGACATTCTGCTGCATTGTGTCAGTGTGGGGTACAGACCTGTACAGAGCTGACATTCTGCTGCACTGTGTCAGTGTGGGGTACAGACCTGTACAGAGCTGACATTCTGCTGCACTGTGTCAGTGTGGGGTACAGACCTGTACAGAGCTGACATTCTGCTGCACTGTGTCAGTGTGGGGTACAGACCTGTACAGAGCTGACATTCTGCTGCACTGTGTCAGTGTGGGGTACAGACCTGTACAGAGCTGACATTCTGCTGCACTGTGTCAGTGTGGGGTACAGACCTGTACAGAGCTGACATTCTGCTGCACTGTGTCAGTGTGGGGTACAGACCTGTACAGAGCTGAGATTCTGCTGCACTGTGTCAGTGTGGGGTACAGACCTGTACAGAGCTGAGATTCTGCTGCAGTGTGTCAGTGTGGGGTACACACCTGTACAGAGCTGAGATTCCGGTGCAGTGTGTCAGTGCCGGGTGCAGAGCTGGTGTTCCGGTGCAGTGTGTCAGTGCTGGGTGCAGAGCTGGTGTTCGGGTGCAGTGTGTCAGTGCTGGGTGCAGAGCTGGTGTTCCGGTGCAGTGTGTCAGTGCCGGGTGCAGAGCTGGTGTTCCGGTGCAGTGTGTCAGTGCCGGGTGCAGAGCTGGTGTTCCGGTGCAGTGTGTCAGTGCCGGGTGCAGAGCTGGTGTTCTGGTGCAGTGTGTCAGTGCCGGGTGCAGAGCTGGTGTTCCGGTGCAGTGTGTCAGTGCCGGGGTGCAGAGCTGGTGTTCCGGTGCAGTGTGTCAGTGCCGGGTGCAGAGCTGGTGTTCCGGTGCAGTGTGTCAGTGCGGGCCGCAGAGCTGGTGTTCCGGTGCAGTGTGTCAGTGCCGGGTGCAGAGCTGGTGTTCCGGTGCAGTGTGTCAGTGCGGGGTGCAGAGCTGGTGTTCCGGTGCAGTGTGTCAGTGCGGGGGTGCAGAGCTGGTGTTCCGGTGCAGTGTGTCAGTGCCGGGTGCAGAGCTGGTGTTCCGGTGCAGTGTGTCAGTGCCGGGTGCAGAGCTGGTGTTCCGGTGCAGTGTGTCAGTGCCGGGTGCAGAGCTGGTGTTGCGGTGCAGTGTGTCAGTGCCGGGTGCAGAGCTGGTGTTCTGGTGCAGTGTGTCAGTGCCGGGTGCAGAGCTGGTGTTCCGGTGCAGTGTGTCAGTGCCGGGTGCAGAGCTGGTGTTCTGGTGCAGTGTGTCAGTGCCGGGTGCAGAGCTGGTGTTCCGGTGCAGTGTGTCAGTGCCGGGTGCAGCGCTGGTGTTCCGGTGCAGTGTGTCAGTGCCGGGTGAAGAGCTGGTGTTGCGGTGCAGTGTGTCAGTGCCGGGTGCAGAGCTGGTGTTCCGGTGCAGTGTGTCAGTGCCGGGTGCAGAGCTGGTGTTCTGGTGCAGTGTGTCAGTGCCGGGTGCAGAGCTGATGTTCCGGTGCAGTGTGTCAGTGCCGGGTGCAGAGCTGGTGTTCCGGTGCAGTGTGTCAGTGCCGGGTGCAGAGCTGGTGTTCCGGTGCAGTGTGTCAGTGCCGGGTGCAGAGCTGGTGTTCTGGTGCAGTGTGTCAGTGCCGGGTGTAGAGCTGGTGTTCCGGTGCAGTGTGTCAGTGCCGGGTGAAGAGCTGGTGTTGCGGTGCAGTGTGTCAGTGCCGGGTGCAGAGCTGGTGTTCTGGTGCAGTGTGTCAGTGCCGGGTGCAGAGCTGGTGTTCCGATGCAGTGTGTCAGTGCCGGGTGCAGAGCTGGTGTTCTGGTGCAGTGTGTCAGTGCCGGGTGCAGAGCTGGTGTTCCGGTGCAGTGTGTCAGTGCCGGGTGCAGAGCTGGTGTTCCGGTGCAGTGTGTCAGTGCCGGGTGCAGAGCTGGTGTTCCGGTGCAGTGTGTCAGTGCCGGGTGCAGAGCTGGTGTTCCGGTGCAGTGTGTCAGTGCCGGGTGCAGAGCTGGTGTTGCGGTGCAGTGTGTCAGTGCCGGGTGCAGAGCTGGTGTTCTGGTGCAGTGTGTCAGTGCCGGGTGCAGAGCTGGTGTTCCGATGCAGTGTGTCAGTGCCGGGTGCAGAGCTGGTGTTCTGGTGCAGTGTGTCAGTGCCGGGTGCAGAGCTGGTGTTCCGGTGCAGTGTGTCAGTGCCGGGTGCAGAGCTGGTGTTCCGGTGCAGTGTGTCAGTGCCGGGTGCAGAGCTGGTGTTCCGGTGCAGTGTGTCAGTGCCGGGTGCAGAGCTGGTGTTCCGGTGCAGTGTGTCAGTGCCGGGTGCAGAGCTGGTGTTCCGGTGCAGTGTGTCAGTGCAGGCCGCAGAGCTGGTGTTCCGGTGCAGTGTGTGCTTACCTGGTTTGATGAGGCGCTCCTGCTTGGGCAGTGGTCTGCGGTTGAGGCGCGGGCTGCGTGCGGAGGGCGAGGATGCGGGGGAGTTGGGCTCGGAGTTGGGGTCACACACGTAGCCCCTCTGCAGCAGGATCTCGGAGGCGCACACCTGGCACACATTGTGCTTACAGGGGAGGATGAGCGGCTGCTTGTACATCTCCTTACACACCGGGCACAAGAGCTCACGCTCCATGTTCTTCATACTGGTCTGTAACGGGAGGAGGGGTCACTGTATACAGTATATACCTCCCCTATATACCGCCCTGTGCACTGTATACAGTATATACCTCCCCTATATACCGCCCTGTGCACTGTATACAGTATATACCTCCCCTATATACCGCCCTGTGCACTGTATACAGTATATACCTCCCCTATATACCGCCCTGTGCACTGTATACAGAATATACCTCCCCTATATACCGCCCTGTGCACTGTATACAGTATATACCTCCCCTATATACCGCCCTGTGCACTGTATACAGTATATACCTCCCCTATATACCGCCCTGTGCACTGTATACAGTATATACCTCCCCTATATACCGCCCTGTGCACTGTATACAGTATATACCTCCCCTATATACCGCCCTGTGCACTGTATACAGTATATACCTCCCCTATATACCGCCCTGTGCACTGTATACAGTATATACCTCCCCTATATACCGCCCTGTGCACTGTATACAGTATATACCTCCCCTATATACCGCCCTGTGCACTGTATACAGAATATACCTCCCCTATATACTGCCCTGTGCACTGTATACAGTATATACCTCCCCTATATACCGCCCTGTGCACTGTATACAGTATATACCTCCCCTATATACCGCCCTGTGCACTGTATACAGTATATACCTCCCCTATATACCGCCCTGTGCACTGTATACAGTATATACCTCCCCTATATACCGCCCTGTGCACTGTATACAGAATATACCTCCCCTATATACTGCCCTGTGCACTGTATACAGTATATACCTCCCCTATATACCGCCCTGTGCACTGTATACAGTATATACCTCCCCTATATACCGCCCTGTGCACTGTATACAGTATATACCTCACCTATATACCGCCCTGTGCACTGTATACAGTATACACCTCCCCTATATACCACCCTGTGCACTGTATACAGTATATACCTCCCCTATATACCGCCCTGTGCACTGTATACAGTATACACCTCCCCTATATACCGCCCTGTGCACCGTATACAGTATATACCTCCCCTATATACCGCCCTGTGCACTGTATACAGTATATACCTCCCCTATATACCGCCCTGTGCACTGTATACAGTATATACCTCCCCTATATACCGCCCTGTGCACTGTATACAGTATACACCTCCACTATATACCGCCCTGTGCACTGTATACAGTATATACCTCCCCTATATACCACCCTGTGCACTGTATACAGTATATACCTCCCCTATATACTGCCCTGTGCACTGTATACAGTATATACCTCCCCTATATACCGCCCTGTGCACTGTATACAGTATATACCTCCCCTATATACCACCCTGTGCACTGTATACAGTATATACCTCCCCTATATACCACCCTGTGCACTGTATACAGTATATACCTCCCCTATATACTGCCCTGTGCACTGTATACAGTATATACCTTCCCTATATACCACCCTGTGCACTGTATACAGTATATACCTCCCCTATATACCGCCCTGTGCACTGTATACAGTATACACCTCCCCTATATACCGCCCTGTGCACTGTATACAGTATATACCTCCCCTATATACCGCCCTGTGCACTGTATACAGTATATACCTCCCCTATATACCACCCTGTGCACTGTATACAGTATATACCTCCCCTATATACCACCCTGTGCACTGTATACAGTATATACCTCCCCTATATACCACCCTGTGCACTGTATACAGTATATACCTCCCCTATATACCGCCCTGTGCACTGTATACAGTATATACCTCCCCTATATACCGCCCTGTTCACTGTATACAGTATACACCTCCCCTATATACCGCCCTGTGCACTGTATACAGTATATACCTCCCCTATATACCGCCCTGTGCACTGTATACAGTATATACCTCCCCTACATACCGCCCTGTGCACGGTATACAGTATATACCTCCCCTATATACCGCCCTGTGCACCGTATACAGTATACACCTACCCTATATACCGCCCTGTGCACCGTATACAGTATATACCTCCCCTATATACCGCCCTGTGCACTGTATACAGTATATACCTCCCCTATATACCACCCTGTGCACTGTATACAGTATATACCTCCCCTATATACCGCCCTGTGCACTGTATACAGAATATACCTCCCCTATATACCGCCCTGTGCACTGTATACAGAATATACCTCCCCTATATACTGCCCTGTGCACTGTATACAGAATATACCTCCCCTATATACCGCCCTATGCACTGTATACAGTACACACCTCCCCTATATACCGCCCTGTGCACTGTATACAGTATATACCTCCCCTATATACTGCCCTGTGCACTGTATACAGTATATACCTCCCCTATATACCGCCCTGTGCACTGTATACAGTATATACCTCCCCTATATACTGCCCTGTGCACTGTATACAGAATATACCTCCCCTATATACCGCCCTGTGCACTGTATACAGTATATACCCCCCCTATATACCGCCCTGTGCACTGTATACAGTATATACCTCCCCTATATACCGCCCTGTGCACTGTATACAGTATATACCCCCCTATATACCGCCCTGTGCACTGTATACAGTATATACCTCCCCTATATACCGCCCTGTGCACTGTATACAGTATATACCTCCCCTATATACCGCCCTGTGCACCGTATACAGTATATACCTCCCCTATATACCGCCCTGTGCACTGTATACAGTATACACCTCCCCTATATACCGCCCTGTGCACTGTATACAGTATATACCTCCCCTATATACCGCCCTGTGCACTGTATACAGAATATACCTCCCCTATATACCGCCCTGTGCACTGTATACAGTATATACCTCCCCTATATACCGCCCTGTGCACTGTATACAGTATATACCTCTCTTATATACCGCCCTGTGCACTGTATACAGTATATACCTCCCCTATATACCGCCCTATGCACTGTATACAGTACACACCTCCCCTATATACCGCCCTGTGCACTGTATACAGTATATACCTCCCCTATATACTGCCCTGTGCACTGTATACAGAATATACCTCCCCTATATACCGCCCTGTGCACTGTATACAGAATATACCTCCCCTATATACCGCCCTGTGCACTGTATACAGTATATACCTCCCCTATATACTGCCCATACCTCCCCTATATACCGCCCTGTGCACTGTATACAGTATATACCTCCCCTATATACCGCCCTGTGCACTGTATACAGAATATACCTCCCCTATATACCGCCCTGTGCACTGTATACAGTATATACCTCCCCTATATACTGCCCATACCTCCCCTATATACCGCCCTGTGCACTGTATACAGAATATACCTCCCCTATATACCACCCTGTGCACTGTATACAGTATATACCTCCCCTATATACCGCCCTGTGCACTGTATACAGTATATACCTCCCCTATATACCGCCCTGTGCACTGTATACAGTATACACCTCCCCTATATACCACCCTGTGCACTGTATACAGTATATACCTCCCCTATATACCGCCCTGTGCACTGTATACAGTATATACCTCCCCTATATACCGCCCTGTGCACTGTATACAGTATATACCTCCCCTATATACCGCCCTGTGCACTGTGTACAGTATATACCTCCCCTATATACCGCCCTGTGCACTGTATACAGTATATACCTCCCCTATATACCGCACTGTGCACTGTATACAGAATATACCTCCCCTATATACCGCCCTGTGCACTGTATACAGTATATACCTCCCCTATATACCGCCCTGTGCACTGTATACAGTATATACCTCCCCTATATACCGCCCTGTGCACTGTATACAGTATATACCTCCCCTATATACCGCCCTGTGCACTGTATACAGTATATACCTCCCCTATATACCGCCCTGTGCACTGTATACAGTATATACCTCCCCTATATACCGCCCTGTGCACTGTATACAGAATATACCTCCCCTATATACCGCCCTGTGCACTGTATACAGTATATACCTCCCCTATATACTGCCCATACCTCCCCTATATACCGCCTTGTGCACTGTATACAGTATATACCTCCCCTATATACCGCCCTGTGCACTGTATACAGAATATACCTCCCCTATATACTGCCCTGTGCACTGTATACAGTATACACCTCCCCTATATACCGCCCTGTGCACTGTATACAGTATATACCTCCCCTATATACCGCCCTGTGCACTGTATACAGTATATACCTCCCCTATATACCGCCCTGTGCACTGTATACAGAATATACCTCCCCTATATACCGCCCTGTGCACTGTATACAGTATACACCTCCCCTATATACCGCCCTGTGCACTGTATACAGTATATACCTCCCCTATATACCGCCCTGTGCACTGTATACAGTATATACCTCCCCTATATACCGCCCTGTGCACTGTATACAGTATATACCTCCCCTATATACCGCCCTGTGCACTGTATACAGTATATACCTCCCCTATATACCGCCCTGTGCACTGTATACAGTATATACCTCCCCTATATACCGCCCTGTGCACTGTATACAGTATATACCTCCCCTATATACCGCCCTGTGCACCGTATACAGTATATACCTCCCCTATATACCGCCCTGTGCACTGTATACAGTATATATATATATCCCCCTGTGCACTGTATACAGTATATATATATATCCCCCTGTGCACTGTATACAGTATATATATATATCCCCTGTGCACTGTATACAGTATATACCTCCCCTATATACCGCCCTGTGCACTGTATACAGTATATATATATATATCCCCCTGTGCACTGTATACAGTATATATATATATATCCCCTGTGCACTGTATACAGTATATACCTCCCCTATATACCGCCCTGTGCACTGTATACAGTATATATATATATCCCCCTGTGCACTGTATACAGTATATACCTCCCCTATATACCGCCCTGTGCACTGTATACAGTATATACCTCCCCTATATACCGCCCTGTGCACTGTATACAGTATATACCTCCCCTATATACCGCCCTGTGCACTGTATACAGTATATACCTCCCCTATATACCGCCCTGTGCACTGTATACAGTATATACCTCCCCTATATACCGCCCTGTGCACTGTATACAGTATACACCTCCCCTATATACCGCCCTGTGCACTGTATACAGTATATATCACCCCTATATACCGCCCTGTGCACTGTATACAGTATATACCTCCCCTATATACCGCCCTGTGCACTGTATACAGTATATACCTCCCCTATATACCGCCCTGTGCACTGTATACAGTATACACCTCCCCTATATACCGCCCTGTGCACTGTATACAGTATACACCTCCCCTATATACCGCCCTGTGCACTGTATACAGTATATACCTCCCCTATATACCGCCCTGTGCACTGTATACAGTATATATATATATCCCCCTGTGCACTGTATACAGTATATATATATATCCCCCTGTGCACTGTATACAGTATATATATATATATATATATATATCCCCCTGTGCACTGTATACAGTATATATATACCCCCTGTGCACTGTATACAGTATATATATATATCCCCTGTGCACTGTATACAGTATATATATATATCCCCCTGTGCACTGTATACAATATATATATATATCCCCCTGTGCACTGTATACAGTATATATATATATATATATATATATATATCCCCCTGTGCACTGTATACAGTATATATATATATACCCCCTGTGCACTGTATACAGTATATATATCCCCCTGTGCACTGTATACAGTATATATATATATCCCCCTGTGCACTGTATACAGTATATATATATATCCCCCTGTGCACTGTATACAGTATATATATATATCCCCTGTGCACTGTATACAGTATATATATATATCCCCCTGTGCACTGTATACAGTATATATATATATCCCCCTGTGCACTGTATACAGTATATATATATATATATATCCCCCTGTGCACTGTATACAGTATATATATCCCCTGTGCACTGTATACAGTATATATACACCCCCCCCCCTGTACACTATATACGGTGTGTATATATATCCGCCCTCTCCCGCCCTTCACCTTCCCGGTGGCGGCCATGTCTTGTCGGTGTCGGGGGAGGGGATTCCTCCGGCTGCGGATCCTTCTTCTTCCCGTCCTCAGGAAGATGGAGGATGCAGTTACCATGGTGATGGGAGATTGTGCGGCTCCGGGTATCACCTCCTCCCCGGCCTCTACCGAGCAAATCCCGGGAATAGCACTACTACCCCCATCATCCCCGCACACTTACACTGATCCGCACCAGCGCGTCCATGATGGAGGTGAAAGCCGTCAGATCGTCACCTTCTGCCATACTGCTCCGAGGATGAGGAGGAGGAGGAGGAAGAGGAGGAAGAGCGAGCATGAGCAGCACAGGAGCCCATCCCCCACACCGGGGGGAGGAGGAGCTACTACTACCATCATCATCATCATCATGTATACAGCTCTACTACTACCACCAACATCACATATACAGCTCTACTACTACTACCACCACCATCACATATACAGCTCTACTACTACTACCACCACCATCACATATACAGCTCTACTACTACTACCACCATCATCACATATACAGCTCTACTACTACTACTACCACCATCACATATACAGCTCTACTACTACTACCACCATCATCATCATGTATACAGCTCTACTACTACCACCAACATCACATATACAGCTCTACTACTACTACCATCATCATCATCATGTATACAGCTCTACTACTACCACCAACATCACATATACAGCTCTACTACTACTACCACCACCATCACATATACAGCTCTACTACTACTACTACCACCATCACATATACAGCTCTACTACTACTACCACCATCATCACATATACAGCTCTACTACTACTACCACCACCATCACATATACAGCTCTACTACTACTACTACCACCATCACATATACAGCTCTACTACTACTACCACCACCATCACATATACAGCTCTACTACTACTACCACCACCATCACATATACAGCTCTACTACTACCACCACCACCATCACATATACAGCTCTACTACTACTACCACCACCATCACATATACAGCTCTACTACTACCACCACCACCATCACATATACAGCTCTACTACTACTACTACCACCATCACATATACAGCTCTACTACTACTACCACCACCATCACATATACAGCTCTACTACTACCACCATCATCACATATACAGCTCTACTACTACTACTACTACCACCATCACATATACAGCTCTACTACTACTACCACCATCACATATACAGCTCTACTACTACTACCACCATCACATATACAGCTCTACTACTACTACCACCATCATCACATATACAGCTCTACTACTACTACCACCACCATCACATATACAGCTCTACTACTACTACTACCACCATCACATATACAGCTCTACTACTACTACCACCACCATCACATATACAGCTCTACTACTACTACCACCACCATCACATATACAGCTCTACTACTACCACCACCACCATCACATATACAGCTCTACTACTACTACTACCACCATCACATATACAGCTCTACTACTACTACCACCACCATCACATATACAGCTCTACTACTACCACCATCATCACATATACAGCTCTACTACTACTACTACTACCACCATCACATATACAGCTCTACTACTACTACCGCCACCATCACATATACAGCTCTACTACTACTACTACCATCACATATACAGCTCTACTACTACCACCACCACCATCACATATACAGCTCTACTACTACTACCACCATCACATATACAGCTCTACTACTACTACCACCATCATCACATATACAGCTCTACTACTACTACCACCACCATCACATATACAGCTCTACTACTACTACTACTACCACCATCACATATACAGCTCTACTACTACTACCACCATCATCACATATACAGCTCTACTACTACTACTACCATCATCACATATACAGCTCTACTACTACTACCATCACATATACAGCTCTACTACTACTACCACCATCACATATACAGCTCTACTACTACCACCACCACCATCACATATACAGCTCTACTACTACTACCACCATCACATATACAGCTCTACTACTACTACCATCATCACATATACAGCTCTACTACTACTACTACTACCATCACATATACAGCTCTACTACTACTACCATCATCACATATACAGCTCTACTACTACTACCATCATCACATATACAGCTCTACTACTACTACCATCATCACATATACAGCTCTACTACTACTACTACCACCATCACATATACAGCTCTACTACTACTACCACCACCATCACATATACAGCTCTACTACTACTACCACCACCATCACATATACAGCTCTACTACTACTACTACCATCATCACATATACAGCTCTACTACTACTACTACCACCATCACATATACAGCTCTACTACTACTACCACCACCATCACATATACAGCTCTACTACTACTACCACCACCATCACATATACAGCTCTACTACTACTACCATCATCACATATACAGCTCTACTACTACTACTACTACCATCACATATACAGCTCTACTACTACCACCACCACCATCACATATACAGCTCTACTACTACTACCACCACCATCACATATACAGCTCTACTACTACTACCACCACCATCACATATACAGCTCTACTACTACTACTACTACCACCATCACATATACAGCTCTACTACTACTACCACCATCACATATACAGCTCTACTACTACTACCACCATCACATATACAGCTCTACTACTACTACCACCATCACATATACAGCTCTACTACTACTACTACCACCATCATCACATATACAGCTCTACTACTACTACCACCACCATCACATATACAGCTCTACTACTACTACCACCACCATCACATATACAGCTCTACTACTACTACTACCACCATCACATATACAGCTCTACTACTACTACCACCACCATCACATATACAGCTCTACTACTACTACCACCACCATCACATATACAGCTCTACTACTACTACCACCATCATCACATATACAGCTCTACTACTACTACCACCACCATCACATATACAGCTCTACTACTACTACCACCACCATCACATATACAGCTCTACTACTACTACTACCATCATCACATATACAGCTCTACTACTACTACCACCACCATCACATATACAGCTCTACTACTACTACCACCACCATCACATATACAGCTCTACTACTACCACCACCACCATCACATATACAGCTCTACTACTACTACCACCACCATCACATATACAGCTCTACTACTACTACCACCACCATCACATATACAGCTCTACTACTACCACCACCACCATCACATATACAGCTCTACTACTACTACCACCACCATCACATATACAGCTCTACTACTACTACCACCATCACATATACAGCTCTACTACTACTACTACCACCATCACATATACAGCTCTACTACTACTACTACCACCATCACATATACAGCTCTACTACTACCACCACCATCACATATACAGCTCTACTACTACTACCACCATCACATATACAGCTCTACTACTACTACCATCATCACATATACAGCTCTACTACTACTACCACCACCATCACATATACAGCTCTACTACTACTACCACCATCATCACATATACAGCTCTACTACTACTACTACCACCATCACATATACAGCTCTACTACTACTACCACCATCACATATACAGCTCTACTACTACTACCACCATCACATATACAGCTCTACTACTACTACCACCACCATCACATATACAGCTCTACTACTACTACCACCACCATCACATATACAGCTCTACTACTACTACCACCACCATCACATATACAGCTCTACTACTACTACCACCACCATCACATATACAGCTCTACTACTACTACCACCATCACATATACAGCTCTACTACTACTACCACCACCATCATATATACAGCTCTACTACTACTACCACCACCATCACATATACAGCTCTACTACTACTACCACCATCATCACATATACAGCTCTACTACTACTACTACCACCATCACATATACAGCTCTACTACTACTACTACCACCATCACATATACAGCTCTACTACTACCACCACCATCACATATACAGCTCTACTACTACTACTACCATCACATATACAGCTCTACTACTACTACCACCACCATCACATATACAGCTCTACTACTACTACCACCACCATCACATATACAGCTCTACTACTACTACCACCACCATCACATATACAGCTCTACTACTACCACCATCACATATACAGCTCTACTACTACTACCACCATCACATATACAGCTCTACTACTACTACCATCATCACATATACAGCTCTACTACTACTACTACCACCATCACATATACAGCTCTACTACTACTACTACCACCATCACATATACAGCTCTACTACTACCACCACCATCACATATACAGCTCTACTACTACTACTACCACCATCACATATACAGCTCTACTACTACTACTACCACCATCACATATACAGCTCTACTACTACTACTACCACCAACATCACATATACAGCTCTACTACTACTACCACCATCATCACATATACAGCTCTACTACTACTACTACCACCATCACATATACAGCTCTACTACTACTACCACCATCATCACATATACAGCTCTACTACTACTACCACCACCATCACATATACAGCTCTACTACTACTACTACCATCATCACATATACAGCTCTACTACTACTACCATCATCATCACATATACAGCTCTACTACTACTACCATCATCACATATACAGCTCTACTACTACTACCACCATCACATATACAGCTCTACTACTACTACCACCACCATCACATATACAGCTCTACTACTACTACCACCATCATCACATATACAGCTCTACTACTACTACTACCACCATCACATATACAGCTCTACTACTACTACTACCACCATCACATATACAGCTCTACTACTACTACCACCACCATCACATATACAGCTCTACTACTACTACCACCACCATCACATATACAGCTCTACTACTACTACCACCACCATCACATATACAGCTCTACTACTACCACCACCATCACATATACAGCTCTACTACTACTACTACCACCATCACATATACAGCTCTACTACTACTACCACCACCATCATCACATATACAGCTCTACTACTACTACCACCATCACATATACAGCTCTACTACTACTACCACCACCATCACATATACAGCTCTACTACCACCACCATCACATATACAGCTCTACTACTACTACCACCATCACATATACAGCTCTACTACTACTACCACCATCATCACATATACAGCTCTACTACTACTACTACCATCATCACATATACAGCTCTACTACTACTACCACCATCACATATACAGCTCTACTACTACTACCACCACCATCATCACATATACAGCTCTACTACTACTACCACCATCATCACATATACAGCTCTACTACTACTACCACCACCATCACATATACAGCTCTACTACTACTACCACCACCATCACATATACAGCTCTACTACTACTACTACCACCATCACATATACAGCTCTACTACTACTACTACCACCATCACATATACAGCTCTACTACTACACACCATCACATATACAGCTCTACTACTACTACCACCATCATCACATATACAGCTCTACTACTACTACTACCACCATCACATATACAGCTCTACTACTACTACCATCATCACATATACAGCTCTACTACTACCACCACCATCACATATACAGCTCTACTACTACTACTACCACCATCACATATACAGCTCTACTACTACTACCACCACCATCACATATACAGCTCTACTACTACCACCATCACATATACAGCTCTACTACTACTACCACCATCATCACATATACAGCTCTACTACTACTACTACCACCATCACATATACAGCTCTACTACTACTACTACCATCATCACATATACAGCTCTACTACTACTACCACCACCATCACATATACAGCTCTACTACTACTACTACCACCATCACATATACAGCTCTACTACTACTACTACCACCATCACATATACAGCTCTACTACTACTACTACCACCATCACATATACAGCTCTACTACTACCACCATCACATATACAGCTCTACTACTACCACCACCACCATCACATATACAGCTCTACTACTACTACTACTACCATCACATATACAGCTCTACTACTACTACTACCATCATCACATATACAGCTCTACTACTACTACTACCACCATCACATATACAGCTCTACTACTACTACTACCACCATCACATATACAGCTCTACTACTACTACCACCACCATCACATATACAGCTCTACTACTACTACCACCATCATCACATATACAGCTCTACTACTACTACCACCACCATCACATATACAGCTCTACTACTACTACCACCACCATCACATATACAGCTCTACTACTACTACTACCACCATCACATATACAGCTCTACTACTACTACCACCATCACATATACAGCTCTACTACTACTACCACCATCACATATACAGCTCTACTACTACTACTACCACCATCACATATACAGCTCTACTACTACTACTACCACCATCACATATACAGCTCTACTACTACTACCACCACCATCACATATACAGCTCTACTACTACTACTACCACCATCACATATACAGCTCTACTACTACTACTACCACCATCACATATACAGCTCTACTACTACTACTACCACCATCACATATACAGCTCTACTACTACTACTACCACCATCACATATACAGCTCTACTACTACTACTACCACCATCACATATACAGCTCTACTACTACTACCACCATCACATATACAGCTCTACTACTACTACTACCACCATCACATATACAGCTCTACTACTACTACCACCACCATCACATATACAGCTCTACTACTACTACCACCATCATCACATATACAGCTCTACTACTACTACCACCACCATCACATATACAGCTCTACTACTACTACTACCAACATCACATATACAGCTCTACTACTACTACCATCATCACATATACAGCTCTACTACTACTACCACCATCACATATACAGCTCTACTACTACTACTACCACCATCACATATACAGCTCTACTACTACTACCACCACCATCACATATACAGCTCTACTACTACTACCACCATCCATCACATATACAGCTCTACTACTACTACCATCATCACATATACAGCTCTACTACTACTACCACCATCATCACATATACAGCTCTACTACTACTACCACCATCACATATACAGCTCTACTACTACCACCACCATCACATATACAGCTCTACTACTACTACCACCATCACATATACAGCTCTACTACTACTACTACCACCATCACATATACAGCTCTACTACTACTACCACCATCACATATACAGCTCTACTACTACTACCACCATCACATATACAGCTCTACTACTACTACTACCACCATCACATATACAGCTCTACTACTACTACCACCATCACATATACAGCTCTACTACTACCACCACCATCACATATACAGCTCTACTACTACTACCACCACCATCACATATACAGCTCTACTACTACTACCACCATCACATATACAGCTCTACTACTACTACCACCACCATCACATATACAGCTCTACTACTACTACCACCACCATCAACATATACAGCTCTACTACTACTACCACCATCACATATACAGCTCTACTACTACTACCACCATCAACAATATACAGCTCTACTACTACTACCACTACCATCACATATACAGCTCTACTACTACTACCACCATCATCACATATACAGCTCTACTACTACTACTACCATCATCACATATACAGCTCTACTACTACTACCACCATCACATATACAGCTCTACTACTACTACCACCATCATCACATATACAGCTCTACTACTACTACTACCATCATCACATATACAGCTCTACTACTACTACCATCATCACATATACAGCTCTACTACTACACACCACCATCACATATACAGCTCTACTACTACTACCAACCATCACATATACAGCTCTACTACTACTACCACACCATCATCACATATACAGCTCTACTACTACTACCACCACCATCACATATACAGCTCTACTACTACTACCTACCACCATCACATATACAGCTCTACTACTACTACCACCACCATCACATATACAGCTCTACTACTACTTCACCATCACATATACAGCTCTACTACTACTACCACCATCATCACATATACAGCTCTACTACTACCTACTACCACCATCACATATACAGCTCTACTACTACTACCACACATCACATATACAGCTCTACTACTACCACCACCATCACATATACAGCTCTACTACTACTACTACCATCATCACATATGACAGCTCTACTACTACTACTACCATCATCACATATACAGCTCTACTACTACTACCACCACCATCACATATACAGCTCTACTACTACTACTCACCATCACATATACAGCTCTACTACTACAGCTCTACTACTACTACTACATCATCACATATACAGCTCTACTACTACTACTACCATCATCACATATACAGCTCTACTACTACTACTACCACCATCACATATACAGCTCTACTACTACTACCACCACCATCACATATACAGCTCTACTACTACTACCACCATCATCACATATACAGCTACTACCTACTACCACCATCCATCACATATCCAGCTCTACTATACACCACCATCACATATACCCAAAGCTCTAC